>NW_027263233.1:0-95000 GCF_902827115.2 Pseudochaenichthys georgianus
GTCATCTACAGAGCAAAGAAACGGGAAACATCTTTAGTAGTTATTAATACTCTTGACAGAATACTCGTGAGGAACTAACGGCTCAATAAACGTTGCTAGAATAATTCCTCCTAGCACTAGGCTAGGGGCCTGTCGTGTTTTTAAACATTTAAATAGCAGCATGTGTAATAGTCCTGGCTCCTTCAGTGCAAACTCCAGTCTTGAGTGCAGGTTTCAGCAGACATGGGTCCCTGGGAGCCAGCCTGCTAAGAAACCTTGCTTTCAGCCTGTGATGAGGTCATTTGACGAACATCTGTGATTAGGAAGAGCTTGGAAACGATTTGCAGCATGACGCCTCCTGAGGCACACCCAGCGAGGGGCAGACATTGCAGGTAGAGCTTAATTCCTGTGAGGAAAAACTCTTCTTTGGTAGGTGATTAAATGTACATGGCCACTTGGCAGAGAATGATTCATGGTATTCATAGAAAAGACACTGTAGGAGATTGAAGTCTAAAATGAAAAATGTATCGAGCTTCCCTTCATATTCACGTGATGGATATTATTAATTTATTTCCATTTCATTGATTTATAGTAGTATAAATACACATACAACTTCTGTATAATTGCCTCAAATATGACTTACTGCTAGGGATGCCAGCGATTATTCGATTATTCGTTACAGTCTCCATAATCGAATATTATTTTTAAAAATCGATTTTATTTATATATTTTTTTATTATTATTTATGTTTTTTTTTCTGTCTTAGTTTCAACCAAAATATATATAAATATATATATGCTAATAATAGTAATAGTATTAATAATTGTAAATGGCCATTGGTCACACCACCAGTTTGTTTTACTGTAAACTTGGAGGAAGCCTGCGCAGAGCAGACTGCTGCTGCAGCAGCTACACACCGACCCCCCCCCCACATGTGCGACTAAAGATGAACAAAGCGGCAGGTAAAAAGAGTTCCTCCTCGTGGAACTACTTCGAACTTACAAGTCCAAAGGAAGTTAAATGCAAGCTCTGCGAAAAGACGTTGGTCTATCACAGCTCAACCTCAACAATGCGTTGGCATTTGAGTGCGAAGCCAAAGAGGTTACAGAGAAAGAAGCAGCACAGCCGGCCATTACCAACTTCACTTCGAGGCCACGTCGTTGTGATGACATGCATGTTTGTTGTTTGTACTGTTAAACATGTTCCAGTAAAGAAAACAACGGAATTCCTTTTGTCTGAGTTTTTTTTTTTTCTCAGGCGGCGTTTATCCAGCAGCCACAACATCCATCTGTGCCGGCCCCCAGGTCAAGATCTACTGTGGCTCAAGGGCCTTCACCAGAGCCATCACCAACAAGGACCAGCAGACCAGCATCACTACAGCTGCCTCCACCTCCATCTGCGGCTGCCACCAGGTCAAGATCTACTGTGGCTCAAGGGCCTTCACCAGAGCCATCACCAACAAGGACCAGCAGACCAGCATCACTACAGCTGCCTCCACCTCCATCTGCGGCTGCCACCAGGTCAAGATACACCTCAGCACAAAGGCTCCACCACAGCCATCACCTTCAACCCAGCCAGCAAGGAGGTCTCGTGGAGGTCTCGTATAGCACTTGTACACCCCACCTACACAGCAGCCCATGCACCATCACCCCCCACCTACACAGCAGCCCATGCACCATCACCCCCACCTACACAGCAGCCCATGCACCATTACCCCCACCCACACAGCAGCCCATGCACCATCACCCCCACCTACACAGCAGCCCATGCACCATCACCCCCACCCACACAGCAGCCCATGCACCATCACCCCCACCTAAACACAGCAGCCCATGCACCATCACCCCCACCTACACAGCAGCCCATGCACCATCACCCCCACCTACACAGCAGCCCATGCACCATCACCCCCACCTACACAGCAGCCCATGCACCATCACCCCCACCTACACAGCAGCCCATGCACCACCACCCCCACCTACACAGCAGCCCATGCACCATCACCCCCACCTACACAGCAGCCCATGCACCATCACCCCCACCTACACAGCAGCCAGACCCACTGTCTTGGAAGACAGACAAAGACCATGACACTGTCTTGACATTTATAATGAATAGTTGGTTGAAAAGTTCTGATGTTCAATTTTGTAAATAGTGAGATTTTCCAGTTTCTTATATTTATATAAATTGTTGGTTGAAAAAAAAAGGTTGAATGCTCAATGTGTATTTGTACACATCACATGAACCTTGGTATGTAATATGAAGTCATTACTCAGTCCTGATGTATCTCAGTCCCTGCTGTGGTGAGAGTAGAGTGATAAACACCTGTTTTACTCAAAATTCGATATTATATCGATTTTGTGATCCTAAGACTTTGGTAACCAAATCTAAAAGACCAAAACAATTCGATCACATGAGTAAATTTGTGTTTTCACAAGAGTTTTGAAGATTTTCCGAAATTCGAATGTCAAAGTTTAAGCTTTTGAGCTACTTATCTCATCAAACAGTGCTCTAAGGTGGGTAATTTGCATATATAGCAATACCAGAGATTGTCCTGAACATTTTGATATGTAACACATGGGGTGCCATGTTAGAAGAAATACATGTAAAAGGGGATTTAAGGGCGGACAGCTGAGCAGCATGGTCGCTTGAACAGTGAGCTCCCTTATGCCAACAGAATAAACTCCGCCTAACTCGAAAATTAAAACATAAAAACATCCTGGACAGTTGATAATGAGCGGAGGATCAACAAAAGCAAGGAATAAGAAAAGCGAGAACCGAAAAAACTAATATTAACAAAGAAAAGGACAGGCTAACGGCAGAAGCTAGCACAGCAATGGCTAAACCACAAGCTAATCTGGACAGCATTAGCAAGCAAATTGAAGCCATGCGGAGCGAGCTGAAAACCGACTTGACCATCTTTAAGGAGGACATCGCCACTCAAATAAAAATCGAACTGACAGAATTCAAAGAAGACATTAACCAGAAACTGGTAAAAATACACACAGAAGTTGGACAGCAAAATGATAAAATAGACGCCGTTGTGAATCGCACGGAGGAGTTTGAGCTCTGGAGTACCGAGGCAAAAAGCGATATGCAGGAAATAATAAAAGAACACAAGGTTATGACTGAAAAGCTGGATGATTTGGAATCGAGATCCAGACGGAACAATTTGAGAATATACGGCATACCAGAAGATGCAGAGCTGAAAAGAGACACGGTGGCGATGTTTGTGGATAAATGGCTGCGGGACGAGCCGCCAATCGAGACAGATCTCCAGATTCAACGAGCCCACAGAGCCCTGGCACCGAAACCAAAATCGGGACAACCTCCGAGGTCGATCATCCTGAACTTTCTGCAGTTCCATGTAAAAGAGATGGTCTTGAAGAGGGCTTGGGAAAAGAAAACTGTCAAACTCGGAGACAACAGGATATATTTCGACCACGACTACACCGCAAGGATACTGCTCCAACGCAAGGCATACGCGGGCGTTAAGAAGATCTTGAAGGGAGAAGGCATCCGTTTTCAGACACCTCTCCATAAGATGCGTATTCACTGGGCTAATGGAATGAAGACATATAACAGCGCAGAGGAAGCAGCCAGTGATATGCGGGGAAGAGGATATGAAGTAGAAGACACCACCGCTACAAGAGGCTCCGCTGGCCGTGGCGGGCTCAAGTCCACGGCGATCGAGACTTGGACACGCGTCGGAAACAACAGAACCACGCAGACAGGCAAACGGGCGAGAGGACTGCTGCGAGAATTCGAACATTAAGAAAACAACGCAGAATGAAAGTCTTCTTCTTCAGCCTGACGCATAATGGAAAAAGATAAGAATATATCCTTGTAATGTTAATCAAAAAAATTAAGAACTGTTAGTTTTGAAATGAGAAGTGACATGAATACATATTGATATCTGGCATGTTGGCTTAAAAAGGGAATGAAACATAGCTGCCTATGTTATAAGCCTAGTATGGGCAGGTTAACTCAATTTGGGTTTTATCCTACTACTAGCTGGGGGCCCTTCCCATATGGGAGACCTTCCCCCTCAGAACAAGAGGTGAGTCAACATCTGAGGCTGCGGCCCCACGAGGACGAATTCGGTCGTTTGCGTTACTGTTTAGTGTCATATAGACCGTTCGGCCGCACAAGGACGACCGAATACGGCACTAAACGACTGAGGAAACGACAACGGGTCCCAAGGTGGATAGAACGGCATACGCCACTCTCTGGGGGGACAAACGGCTCAGTGTGTGCGCCCTATCCGGACATTTTCAGATCACTGATAGTGATTGCGCAATAGCCCCGCCTCTCCCCACCTCTGCTGCTCACCCCCACGTCAAAGTAAACTACACCCTGAATTCAGATTATTTCTCTTTCTCTCGCGAGTGAAGTCTAATCTGACAGGACGGAGACACGCAGCTCTGCTCACCTGCAGCTCCTCCCTCTGCAGCAGAACACACACTTCAGTCAGATCATCGCCCTTAGCTATTTTAATTACCTCTCAAACTAAACTAGTTATAAATATGTTTATTTTTATAGTCGGCCGGGTCACTGATTACTGGATGAGCTGCTGCATGAGACAGACGCTGACGCTGTCCGAAGAGAGGGAGGAAAAAGAGAGGCTCCGTGTATTTTATTATTATATGATATAGAGTCGTTATTCATTTGTTTTAAAGCTCAATAAATAACAAAGAAGACCTTTGACCGGCACTTTTATCATTGTGTCCGGAAGATTTCAACTTTAATACACGTTGACTGGCGAAACACTCTGCCCGGTTCCCTCGGCCCCCACCGCGGAGAATAAACAGAAGGGCAACCATGACAACCATGCTTCTTCGCTGCTTTTGTGGAGGAAGTTACAGCGCCACCTACAGGCTCCTGCATATGTACTGCAGCTTCTCCAGCGGTTGGAGCTAAACGGAGCGGTCTCGTGTGGGCAGACACTATCCGGATAATTATTGCGTGTGGACGGAAGCTTGTTTGCGATTGCGTTTGCGTTAATCCTATGCGTTTAGCCGTTTTCGTCCTCGTGGGGCCGCAGCCTGAGGGTTGTTGACACCTCTATTTGGAGGTCGCCTTTTCTGTTTATAGTTACGTTTAGAAATGTTTTCTTGTTTTCAATGTTGTTAAGTGCCAATAGTTATATCACTGTTAACCGCAGTGGGAGAACTACAAAATGACTGAACCAAAATCAACCTATGACTAAAAAACAAGACGGAATTAAGCTTATGTCCCTTAACGTTAATGGTTTGGGAAACCCGATAAAAAGAGCAAACATAACGAAAATCAAAAAAGAAAAGTCACAGATTACTTTCCTACAAGAAACCCACCTTTCACAGACAGAACATGACCAATTAAAACAATTTGGATTCAAAAACACCTTTTACAGCTCCCACTCTAACGCACGTAAAAGAGGAGTAGCAATTTTAATTTCTAATGCAGTCAAATTTGAGTACCAAAAAGAAATAAAAGATAGAGAGGGACGATACATTATTGTGAAAGGGACAATTGACAAAACTAAAGTAACATTGGTGAACATATATGCACCACCTGAGAGTGATAAGTATTTCTTTGGGGCCTTGCTTGATCTGATTGCAGTAGAAACAGAGGGAATATGTATAAGATCTCAATTTGATAATGGATTATGATCTGGACACAACAAACTGTAAGAGAATTAAAAGACCTATTACAAAGCTAGTGAAAAACACTAAATACATTCTTTGACGTATGGAGGGACCTTAATCCAAAAAAAAAGATTTCAGCTATTACTCGGCAGTACACTCAGTATACTCACGGATAGACTACTTTTTTATGCAAAAGGAAAATAGGGATAAAATACAGGACTGTCAAATTGGAGTGGCTGTGTCTGATCATTGTGCAATCTACTGGAATATTAAACTGGGTGCAGACGGAGAGACGCATTATGGAGATTGAACGTGGGCATATTGAATAACAAATTGGTTGTTGAACAAATCAAAGATGAAATACTTAGAGGAAAGCAATAACGACAACACAGACCCAGCCATATTATGGGATGCATTAAAAGCAGTAATACGAGGAAAATTGATTTCTATTACAAGCAACCTCAAAAAAGTAAAAGAAACTCAATATAATAATCTCACAGCCGACCTGAAACAACTAGAACAAAGACATAAAGAAACAAGGGATAGAAATACACAAAAACAAATCAAAGAGGTGAGAAACCAAATCAACAACTTACTACATCAGGATATGGAGATAAAAGCAAGATATCTTAAACAAAATGATTATGAATTAGGCCCCAAAGCTACAAAGTTGTTGGCAAGACGTTTACGAAAGCAACAGGCAGCAATCACAGTCAACAAACGACATGACCCTAAAACAAATCAACCTACATATGAACCCAAAGAAATGGAAACTATTTTTAGAGATTATTACAAAGATCTTTACATGCAAACGTCTACAACAAATCATATGCGTGCAAAGTAATTCCTAGACTCACTGGATCTGCCCTCTATAGGTAAAGTTCAAAATGAACGTATAACAGCAAAGATAATAAATGAAATCCATAAGGCAATCGGAAAACTGAAAACAAACAAAGCTCCAGGTCGTGACGGATTCCCATCTGAGCGGTACCAAGAACTAGAAAAAGAACTGTCTCCACTGCGACTAGGTGCCTTTCATTGGGTCATGTCAAAGGAGGATGCTCCCCCCTCATGGAAAGAAGCAATTATTACAGTTATCCCCAAACCACTAAAAGATAAAGAATTTTGCCAAAATGATAGACCAATCTCAATTCTTAATGTTGATTACAAGCTCTACACTACGATACTATCAAACAGGCTACAAACAATAGAACCAGAGCTCATAGATGAGGACCAAACAGGCTTTGTTTCAGGCAGACAGACGCATGATAATATCAGAAGAACGTTACACATCATACATAGAATACAACAAAATAAAATACCAGCAGCACGGATTAGTCTCGATGCGGAAAAAGCATTTGACAGGGTCAATTGGGAATTTTATATCTAACATTAGAGACATTTGGATTCAGTAATAAAACAATTAAATGCATTAAGTCTATTGATAACAAAGCAACAGCTGGAGTTAAAGTGAACGGCTCACTAACAGACAGAGTGACATTGGAAAGAGGAACAGGGCCTTTTCGCAGACGACGTCGTGATCATGCTGAAAGATCCAGTAAGCTCCTTTACAAAGCTAATATTCAGGATACAAATTAAACATATCTAAAACTCAAATCCTTATGTTTAACTGCGCTCCAAATCAACAACTAAAAGAATTACATTTAAACTGGGAAGCAAAATCAATTAAATACTTAGGAATAAACATAACCAAAAACGTAGCAAACTGTACCAAAGCAACTATGAATGTATTGACAAAGATAGAAGGAAAGATTTCGAAAAATGGTCAACTTACCCGATGAGTTTTATTGACAGGATAAATACAGTGAAAATGAATATTCTACCTCGCTTGTTGTATTTATTTCAATCCTTGCCGATAAATATACCGCAGATTCAGTTCCAAAGCTGGGATAAGCTTATATCAAGATTCATATGGGGGGGTAAAAGACCTAGGGTAAGATATACCACACTGCAATTGCCTAAAGAAAGAGGGGGCCTGGCACTTCCAAACTTAAAGGAATATTATCATGCAGCACAACTACGTCCTCTCATTTACTGGTGCAACTCCGATTATATAGCCCGCTGGAAAGACATCGAAATACTTACATATGAGTCCCCAATTCAACCACTCATAGGGCAGAGAGAAATACCTCCCCATGTTACAGAAAAGGGAGACCTAGACCCAATAACAACATTTACACTAGAAAAATGGTATTCTATTATTGAACAATTGAAATTGGGAAGGGAACTTGGACTATTCGACTGGATAGCCTGACAAAGGATTCAAACCAGGAAGCTGTGACTGTAGATTCAAGCAATGGACAGAACAGGGATTAACAGCAGATGCACGGTCATCCAGAAGGGAGACATGAGAAGCTTTCAAGACCTGAAGAACCTCTTTGACCCAGAGAACAAAGACGTATTCAGATATATGCAAATGAGGGACTACTATACAAAAAAGGTTAAGAAAAATGAAGATGACATACAACCTATTGTAAAGATTATTGCACGAGCTTACCATGATGATGTTCGCAAAGTTGTGTGAACCCTGTATTCGTGCTTGATGGAAGCCAACAAAGATTCAACACTCTATGTAAAAACTAAATGGGAAAAAGAACTAAACGAAAGGGTCTCCGATGAGATGTGGTATGATATGTGGAAAATGCACCAGACCTACACGGTCACACGGAGGGAGAGCATTTCTGTGGAAAAACCACATTCGTTTCTTTTACACACCCAACATCACCAGTAAACAAACTAACACTCAACAACCATGCTGGAGACTTTGTAAACATCAGGAACCTCACCATGCACATGTGTTGTGGAGCTGCAGTAACATACAACCTTTCTGGGACTGTACACTCTGTTCTATGCGAGGTGTTAGGCGATAGAATCCCTCGAACCTGTGTGGCATCTTACCTGGCACACATGGAAGGATCTGTGCATGTCGGAGATCCACACCTGATCAAGATCCTATAGCTGCAGGAAAGAAGGCTATCACTAAAAACTGGCTAAATGCGGAAACACCAAGCTACAGACAATGGGTTCATATTATTGGTGATATCCTAATAATGGAGAAAATCACAGACAAGCTGAAAGTAAGGGAAGACACATTTCTTAAGGGCTGGGAAAGATGGTTAAGGTACATAACAAATGAGTCATAAAAAAAAACAAGTAATATTTGATAACTATGTAGATCGTCTCCGTACAGGCACTGTTCTCTCTGAAATGTAATATTTGTTGTGTGTAATTGTACCTTGTGAAAAAATCAATAAAAGAAAGTAATAAAAAAAAAAAAAAAGGTGATTTAAGAAAACATCTAAAAATCGAGAAAATACCCTCCACTCTAGTCAATGGGTGCTATTCCACCAGACCTCGAAGCGTCCCAGAAGCTCCTCGCCGCAAGGAATTTCTAAAATATAGGATGAATCCTATTTTTGACGCGGCGCAGCGCAGGCAGGAAGTGGAACGTTCATCCAACAACTGCGAGGCTGCACACACGACGCTCCGCTTCCACAACGTTTTGAAACGCGCCTGGTGGGTTACTTATGACGCAGGAGGAGGGCGCGGCCGCTTCCGGTGGGATCAGGGAGTTAGAGTTCAGACTGCAGAGGGTTAAAGGGAAATGATTTCATTGTGGCCTCCAGTTGACTTGAATAACTTGTAAAAATGTTCACACATATAATCAATAACTTAAATGTATTGACGTCGATAACAATGACTTAAATACCGTCGCAGGATGAGAGTCCTAATCCCTTGTAAAGCATACTGTCCTCGTTGTGAGCATATCACCAGGGGTTTCCAGCTGGCTGTCTCTTGTTTGTTGGTACACAGACACGTTGCAGTAGCATTGCTCGCTTCAGGAAAGGTTCTGCAATGTGCCAGCGCATTGATACTTCGCCTGCTTTGCCTCGCCTCGTGGAGGGTCCTCCGGGTGCAGCCTGTCAACACAGCCATAGAGAGCATGAAGCTCTCCCCGCTCGGCGTCATCGATAGGAAAGCCTGATCGGTATGTGCGCTGTACGGCGATATATTTAGTCAATCCACCTCATTACTTACTTACATTACTGTCTGAGAGGTCAGACTGCAGCCTGACCTCAGACTCTCATCAGACTGCAGCCTGATGAGAGTCTGAGGTCAGACTGCAGCCTGAGAGTCTGAGGTCAGACTGCAGCCTGATGAGAGTCTGAGGTCAGACTGCAGCCTGATGAGAGTCTGAGGTCAGACTGCAGCCTGAGAGTCTGAGGTCAGACTGCAGCCTGAGAGTCTGAGGTCAGACTGCAGCCTGATGAGAGTCTGAGGTCAGACTGCAGCCTGATGAGAGTCTGAGGTCAGACTGCAGCCTGATGAGAGTCTGAGGTCAGACTGCAGCCTGATGAGAGTCTGAGGTCAGACTGCAGCCTGATGAGAGTCTGAGGTCAGACTGCAGCCTGATGAGAGTCTGAGGTCAGACTGCAGCCTGATGAGAGTCTGAGGTCAGACTGCAGCCTGATGAGAGGTCTGAGGTCAGACTGCAGCCTGATGAGAGTCTGAGGTCAGACTGCAGCCTGATGAGAGTCTGAGGTCAGACTGCAGCCTGATGAGAGTCTGAGGTCAGACTGCAGCCTGATGAGAGTCTGAGGTCAGACTGCAGGCTGATGAGAGTCTGAGGTCAGACTGCAGCCTGATGAGAGTCTGAGGTCAGACTGCAGCCTGATGAGAGTCTGAGGTCAGACTGCAGCCTGATGAGAGTCTGAGGTCAGACTGCAGCCTGATGAGAGTCTGAGGTCAGACTGCAGCCTGATGAGAGTCTGAGAGTCTGAGGTCAGGCTGCAGTCTGATGAGAGTCTGAGGTCAGACTGCAGCCTGATGAGAGTCTGAGGTCAGACTGCAGTCTGATGAGAGTCTGAGGTCAGACTGCAGTCTGATGAGAGTCTGAGGTCAGACTGCAGTCTGATGAGAGTCTGAGGTCAGACTGCAGTCTGATGAGAGTCTGAGAGTCTGAGGTCAGGCTGCAGTCTGATGAGAGTCTGAGAGTCTGAGGTCAGACTGCAGCCTGATGAGAGTCTGAGGTCAGACTGCAGTCTGATGAGAGTCTGAGGTCAGACTGCAGCCTGATGAGAGTCTGAGGTCAGACTGCAGCCTGATGAGAGTCTGAGAGTCTGAGGTCAGGCTGCAGTCTGATGAGAGTCTGAGGTCAGACTGCAGCCTGATGAGAGTCTGAGGTCAGACTGCAGTCTGATGAGAGTCTGAGGTCAGACTGCAGTCTGATGAGAGTCTGAGGTCAGACTGCAGTCTGATGAGAGTCTGAGAGTCTGAGGTCAGGCTGCAGTCTGATGAGAGTCTGAGGTCAGACTGCAGTCTGATGAGAGTCTGAGAGTCTGAGGTCAGACTGCAGTCTGATGAGAGTCTGAGAGTCTGAGGTCAGACTGCAGTCTGATGAGAGTCTGAGGTTAGACTGCAGTCTGAGAGTCTGAGGTTAGACTGCAGCCTGATGTCCTTTGTAGCGGATGCACCCTTCAGAGGCTCCAGATGTACCATGAGCTACTTCCTTCTGGTGCTGCAGAGCTCCCTGAGCTGCAGGGACGCCCTAAAGTGGCCGGGCAGCAGATACTGTTGCTTCAGGGTGCGCTCTGGTTGCAAATGGCACGACATGTTAGCTCTACGTTTCTTAATCATGTTCGCATGTCGTCTCAGTAGGACACGAGCCTCTGTAGTCTCAGTAGGACACGAGCCTCTGTAGTCTCAGTAGGACACGAGCCTCTGTAGTCTCAGTAGGACACGAGCCTCTGTAGTCTCAGTAGGACACGAGCCTCTGTAGTCTCAGTAGGACACGAGCCTCTTGCTTTGCACACGTGAGAGCCATGTCCGGGGAGACTTCACGTGTCCCGATGTTTCTCAGCCCTCTGGGTAGCTGATGGAGGATGCTTCCATGGTCACACTTCTCGCACTGTCTGTAGTCTGCGCTGCATTCGTGTTTACTGAGAGCATAGTCGATGTAACCATGGCGACTGAATGTATGTTCTCCGCCGGCCCCGCCTCTCTCACAAAAAACATTTTTGCTATTTCCTGTCATCCTGAACGGGTGCTACGCCCGCAACATCATCTTCACCTGCGCGCGCCCGCGAGACGTTCCGTGGGTTTGCTCCACGATGACTTCGGTCCAGAGTCACATGTGACGGTGCCTGATTACATTAATTTATGTTGCTTTCAATTTTCTAAGTTTTTTAAAAAGGGAAACACATGTTTGCTCTTATTTTATGATTTAATTGTTAGTTTTGCTTGGGCCGACATCTGTCGTGTGGAGGTCACTGAACTCCCTCCATAGCGTGTCCTTACTTTGGCCAGCTTGATCAGTTTGTTCATTTTGTTTAACTGAACCTGCCTCTTGTGATTTGTTTTATTCTTAAATGTTTATCTGCTTATGAGAACATATTTGATATTGTGTTTGTTTATTACTTTGATTTATGTATTTAGCCCCCATTAACTGCTCCCCTCTTGTTTCCCTACTTAGTTGCTGAGAGCTGAAGGTGCTGGTGTCCAAGGTGGTGGTTTTCCACTCACTCGTTGACCCTGGTTACCCTGGTTACCCCGGTTGACCCTGGTTACCCTGGTTACCCCGGTTGACCCTGGTTACCCTGGTTACCCCGGTTGACCCTGGTTACCCTGGTTACCCCGGTTGACCCTGGTTACCCTGGTTACCCCGGTTGACCCTGGTTACCCTGGTTACCCCGGTTGACCCTGGTTACCCTGGTTACCCCGGTAAGCCTCAGCCCCTAATTCATTTGTCATGTTCCCCTTGGTGCTACAGCCCTGTGCGACTGTTTTTAACTGCATTTTAACTATTGACTTGTGCTAAATAAAATTGTATATTTTTGATCAATGTAAACCGCGTCTCCTGCTGCATTAGCATTCGAACCCGTGTGTCCTCTCTATAACTGAAGAAAAGTGTTAATATTTCCTTTGGTGGCGTTGTCGGAATTGTGAATAGTAATCAAACCAACTTTAACAAATACATTCAGCTATCCTCCCCTCTGCGGCTACGGCCACAGTACAATATCACAGCGAAACGTTCCAGTGACATTCTGAAGGGTTCTCTTCGCTTTGGGGAAATGTCAGTCATAGATCTTGCTTCCACACTCAAAGTGCTTTATGAGCCACATGGTGTCTGTTTAATGTGTCAATCATATTTCCTAAAACTATTACCTCGAAACATGCTATTCATTTTCGCCCCTGTACACAGAGTCCAGTCGACATGTGACAGGCCAATAAGGACCCTTAGGTAAGGGATGACTGGGCACATGTTTATGAGCCTTGACTCTGCATCTTATGTTCATAGATCATATCTATAGTACTATTTTGCTTTAAGCTGTTTAATAGGATTGGTTTCTGCATGTTGTCAGTCTGTCCAGGCAAACATCTTTGGAGTGTTTTCAGATTTACAGATCACCATGCACATGGGCGTGCCTCCAGTCGTTCTTGGGTCCTAAGCACAGAAATACAATAGAGCCAGCTCCACACAGAACATCATTAAGGATGAAGTGGTAACATTCTTATCGGGACAATTGCACATGCACCCAAAAGAGGAGAGACCTACAGGGCCCATGTCGTGCGTTTCCGGTTCTGACCCGTCCCCTTGTGTTGGCTTCTTCTGCATGTGAGCGGTCTGCAACGTGCACCCTGTAGCGAGTACAACTCTAACACAGAGAAGACCTGCCTCTCAACGTCCCGACCAATCAGAGCACAGTGGGCTCACAGGGAGGGGGGGGAGGAGCTCCAACAAGCGTGTCGGACAGAGTGATCACGCATGCTACACGGAGACGCTGTGAGAAAGTGAGTTTGGAACATTGAACAACGTGGATCTATTCTGGTCGACTCAACGACGGAACATGTCGACTCAACGACGGAACATGTCGACTCAACGATGGAACATGTCGACTCAACGACGGAACATGTCGACTCAACGATGGAACATGTCGACCTCAACGATGGAACATGTCGACTCAACGATGGAACATGTCGACTCAACGACGGAACATGTCGACCTCAACGACGGAACATGTCGACTCAACGACGGAACATGTCGACCTCAACGATGGAACTAGTCGACTCAACGATGGAACATGTCGACTCAACGACGGAACATGTCGACCTCAACGATGGAACATGTCGACTCAACGATGGAACATGTCGACTCAACGACGGAACATGTCGACCTCAACGACGGAACATGTCGACTCAACGACGGAACATGTCGACCTCAACGATGGAACTAGTCGACTCAACGATGGAACATGTCGACCTCCACGATGGAACATGTCGACTCAACGATGGAACATGTCGACCTCAACGACGGAACATGTCGACCTCAACGATGGAACTAGTCGACTCAACGATGGAACATGTCGACCTCAACGACGGAACATGTCGACCTCAACGACGGAACATGTCGACCTCAACGATGGAACATGTCGACTCAACGATGGAACTAGTCGACTCAACGACGGAACATGTCGACCTCAACGACGGAACATGTCGACTCAACGACGGAACATGTCGACCTCAACGATGGAACATGTCGACTCAACGACGGAACATGTCGACTCAACGATAGAACTAGTCGACTCAACGACGGAACATGTCGACCTCAACGACGGAACATGTCGACTCAACGACGGAACATGTCGACTCAACGATAGAACTAGTCGACTCAACGACGGAACATGTCGACCTCAACGATGGAACATGTCGACTCAACGACGGAACATGTCGACTCAACGACGGAACATGTCGACCTCAACGACGGAACATGTCGACTCAACGACGGAACATGTCGACTCAACGACGGAACATGTCGACTCAACGACGGAACGATGGAACATGTCGACCTCAACGACGGAACATGTCGACTCAACGACGGAACATGTTGACTCAACGACGGAACATGTCGACTCAACGACGGAACATGTCGACTCAACGACGGAACGATGGAACATGTCGACCTCAACGACGGAACATGTCGACTCAACGACGGAACATGTTGACTCAACGATGGAACATGTCGACCTCAACGACGGAACATGTCGACTCAACGATGGAACATGTCGACTCAACGACGGAACATGTCGACCTCAACGACGGAACGATGGAACATGTCGACCTCAACGACGGAACATGTCGACTCAACGACGGAACATGTCGACTCAACGACGGAACATGTCGACTCAACGATGGAACATGTCGACTCAACGACGGAACATGTCGACTCAACGACGGAACATGTCGACTCAACGACGGAACATGTCGACTCAACGACGGAACATGTCGACTCAACGATGGAACATGTCGACTCAACGATGGAACATGTCGACTCAACGACGGAACATGTCGACTCAACGATGGAACATGTCGACTCAACGATGGAACATGTCGACTCAACGACGGAACATGTCGACCTCAACGACGGAACATGTCGACTCAACGACGGAACATGTCGACTCAACGACGGAACATGTCGACTCAACGATGGAACATGTCGACCTCAACGACGGAACATGTCGACTCAACGACGGAACATGTCGACTCAACGATGGAACATGTCGACTCAACGACGGAACATGTCGACTCAACGACGGAACATGTCGACTCAACGACGGAACATGTCGACTCAACGACGGAACATGTCGACTCAACGACGGAACATGTCGACTCAACGACGGAACATGTCGACTCAACGACGGAACATGTCGACTCAACGACGGAACATGATCAGGAGAAAAGACATGGGACCGTTAACAATAATAAAGTGATGCAAACCAAACATTTTAAACGTATTAAAGATTCAAAGATGTTACAAATAGCAACATATGAGAATAACAAACATTCATTAAGGATTATTTACTTATTCTGTTATTTGGCAAGATATTCCTTTTTAGAGGTATTGTGTTTTCTTCTTCACGTTTTATTGATTAAAATGTTAAAAAAAACATTACAAAATAATAGCTATCTTATTGTGTGAATGTAAATATTTAATTTCCCTCACGAGTAATTGTTAAATCCATTTAACCAATGAAATAATATGATTTATATAAACTTTTCACTAACGAATCCGTTCCATCCTGAAAAGATCAAGTGATTGAAAAGCATTCAAAGAGCTTTGACACACTTTTCTAATCTGTGTTGGTACCTTTTGCTCTTAACGTGTCGTTCAGCCCAGAGCCGTTTAATAGAAGAGTTACGACACCGGAAGTCCAAAAACGGTTATCGTCACGTGGTTCATGTAGACGAGGATCGTTCCCCGGAGTTCATGGCGGGCGATGTGAATGCATTGATAACAGGAGATAGAACTACGATGTGTGGTAATTATTAGTGAATAAAGGTTTTGATTTGCAATATTTATACAACACATCGATATGTGTATGTATTTACATCAATATGTTTTCAAAAATAAAATAGAATGTGCTAATATTAAGTAATAATATTAGGATTAGTGTGAACAGCTAGTTTACATGTTACTAACAGTGCCTTGGTTAAAGAGCCTGTTGCTGTTTATTTATAGCTTTGAATTCTTTAACACCAATATTATCTTCTTAAACTTGTATGGTAGTCAGGAGCATCACTTTCTAATGTTTGATACATTTAGAGAGGGGATCTAAAGTAATGCTTTAAAATTCAGATTGGATTCATTTCTACCATTTTCTTAAATCCATGGTAGTTTCAGTAATCCCCTGGTAACTGAGGACACAAGTTATCTAAATGACTAATGTCGTCTTTATGGCTTTCAGAAAGGACAGGAGACCGACAGGATATGATGATGATGATGATGATGATGATGATGTTAAATGTGTTGCTTTAGGAACATCCATTGCAAATACATGGAATTCAATAAACATTGAATAGCATATCATGCAGTTTGTCGGTGCCTTTTCCTCCGTGTTGTCCTGGTTAGCTGTGCTGCCTCCTCGTCGCCACCATGGTTTGATGTGCTGCCTCCTAGTCTCCACCATGGTTTGCTGTGCTGCCTCCTAGTCTCCACCATGGTTTGCTGTGCTGCCTCCTAGTCTCCACCATGGTTTGCTGTGCTGCCTCCTAGTCTCCACCATGGTTTGCTGTGCTGCCTCCTAGTCTCCACCATGGTTTGCTGTGCTGCCTCCTAGTCTCCACCATGGTGTGCTGTGCTGCCTCCTAGTCTCCACCATGGTGTGCTGTGCTGCCTCCTAGTCTCCACCATGGTTTGCTGTGCTGCCTCCTAGTCTCCACCATGGTTTGCTGTGCTGCCTCCTAGTCTCCACCATGGTTTGCTGTGCTGCCTCCTAGTCTCCACCATGGTTTGCTGTGCTGCCTCCTAGTCTCCACCATGGTTTGCTGTGCTGCCTCCTAGTCTCCACCATGGTTTGCTGTGCTGCCTCCTAGTCTCCACCATGGTTTGCTGTGCTGCCTCCTAGTCTCCACCATGGTTTGCTGTGCTGCCTCCTAGTCTCCACCATGGTTTGCTGTGCTGCCTCCTAGTCTCCACCATGGTTTGCTGTGCTGCCTCCTAGTCTCCACCATGGTTTGCTGTGCTGCCTCCTAGTCTCCACCATGGTTTGCTGTGCTGCCTCCTAGTCTCCACCATGGTTTGCTGTGCTGCCTCCTAGTCTCCACCATGGTTTGCTGTGCTGCCTCCTAGTCGCCACCATGGTTTGCTGTGCTGCCTGGGGATGCTCACATCGCTCCGAGAAAGGAGTACGAATGTACGGCTTCCCCACTGACACAGAGCGGATGAAAAAATGGCTGGCTCAAGTCAGCAGGAGCAATTTCACGACCAACAGCAACACAATATGTGATGTAATTATATACAAACACTGCATTTGCACTTTTTCACAAAACGAAAACCACACCATTGGGAAAGCTTAATGTTTTGTTTAATACAAAAAAACAGGGAAAGGCTTGAAAAACACAGAGTTGAGACTCAGGGTGCAGGGTGAGGGTCTCAGTGCAGGGTGAGGGTCTCAGTGCAGGGTGAGGGTCTCAGTGCAGGTATTCAGGCTCCATTGAACCCCCCTCTGGTTCTTGTGCTGAGAGAGGGAGCAACAGACAGGAGAAAGGGTTATACACACACAGCACACCTATTGCCTTGGGGAGATAACGTGTTTACTTATATAACACAGTAGTATTAAACGTACCTTGTGTTTTCACTCTCACTTAAGTCCCTCTCCCTTTGCCATCAGTCCAGAATCAGCTGAGCTGCAACATTATACAGACAGGTAATAATCAACAGAATCACAAGGACACAATATGGCTCTGCTAAAAACACTCACTCTTACACGCACCAAAGTTATATTTATCTAATATTTAACTCCCTCCACCCCCGCATACAATCCCGTTTAGAAGCCCCTCTTCTCTAATTCAACATGTTGGACGAAATGACATAGAGAACGGAATTTACAATTAAAAGGCTGTTCAACGTGTGTTGCTAACTTGCTTCGGTATGCTAGCTTGATCTGTTATCTGTAAACGTTCCCTAAATCTACTAATTTAGGGATAATCCACTGACATCCTTTAATACACATGTTCATTTGAATCAGATGTACTGATAATATCCGCAATATAAATCTTTAAACTTCTTCTTACCTTTAAAAGTCCGTCACGAACGGTCTATTATGCTGCAACTCCACAGCTCTGCCAGCCTTGGCGCTAACTTCCGGGGAACGATTGAGAGGCTCCACGATCCGCCATTGCTGTAAAAAAGTGGTCCATTGGAGTGAACGGAGATGACGTAACTCTTCTATTATATGGCTCTGGTTCAGCCCATTTCACTCAACGCTGCTGAAAATCCATCAGATTCAGCACCCATCTCACCATCGCCCTCTTTTACGGAGGTGCAGAGAAGTCAACACATGCTGATGCCCATTCAGCCATAAGCTTAGGGACTCAGGGTTTACTCAATGATGATTGAATAACGGATTCCTAATCAGGGAGGTGTGTGTGTGTGTGTGTGTGTGTGTGTGTGTGTGTGTGTGTGTGTGTGTGTGTGTGTGTGTGTGTGTGTGTGTGTGTGTGTGTGTGTGTGTGTGTGTGTGTGTGTGTGTGTGTGTGTGTGGACCCCCCTGGGCTTCCTGTGGCTCTGCGACACCTGACGTCTCTCTGCTGCAGGAAGCAAGGCACCAAAAAACACCTGTCTAAACTCTACATCTGCAAACAGGTAAAGCACACAACAACACATGCTACTCCAGTCATAATGTGATGCTGACAGGGAAAATGAAGAAGAAGACTTGTTATATATGTTATGCACCACTAGCAATATCATATTTTATATCTTGAAAGACGTCTTTTATAGATTAAAAATACTGGAAGAACATTTTGTTTATTGGGGTTCTAGATAAAAAAAGAAACGTGTAACATTGAATGTTCTTTTCATACAGAAAAGTTCAATTACAGTTCAAATAATGTGGACTTTTCTGTGCTTTCCTCCCCTCAGCTTGTGGTCTCTGTTGTTCCTGACGGCCATCGCAGCCCTGGCACGAGGACAGGATTATGGTCCAAGCCGGACCCACCTTCAACTGTGAAAAACGCTGGTGTGTACTACGTGGTGACATGGGTAAAGATTGGCTTGATGTTCTCTGGTATTAAAGATGGAAAGGAGCAGTAGACTCGGCCACTCTTCGTCTTCTGGTTGTTCCTGGTTCTGCGTCATGTCTTTCCTTTCCAGACGCTCCTACGAGAGGCGCTCAGGCTGTTATACACATTTTGGACCAACAGGGCGAAATCAGCGATGTCCCGTTTCTGCCCGTTCTGCATTTCCTTTGGAGTTGATGCACTCATTCTCTCTGCTGTGGCTGATATCGCTCCAGAAGACGAGGAGCTTTTTAAAAAGGTACCATTTCACCCAGATGGAGCATTTTTTGTTATGTAACCGTTTTTATTTTATTTTAAACTGCGAGTTACAAAAGAATGTAAGAAATATATCAAACTGAACATCCATCACATCGGCACTGTGTGAATGTAATGTTTGTGCATGCTGTTATGTTTCTATCTACAGAATCCAGAGGCAGCTGCAGCATCTGAGCAGAATGACTTTCAACTGGTTGAATATCTGGGTTTAGTCCGTGGGGGCGTGCTGAAGTGCGGGTACCCGGGCACTCACGGTGTGCAAGGTTATGGAAGTGCACATGTTAGGGACACATGCTGGAGGTCTTTAGTTCGAATGAATAAAAACATCCAGCCCCCTGCTGTGCTGTGCATCATTGTTGGTCAGTAGCGTGGGTGCATATAATAAGCTCTTCTGTGTGTTCAGCACGAGTAGCAGTTGGTAAAATATCAGCATGTTCTATTTAAGCCTCACTAATGACACCACTTATGCTCTTGTGGACATATGCATTGAGTTGGTTTCCAGGAGACTGTACAACCCGACTCTCCTTTGGAGGACACAGTTTCTCTTACACTAAAGAGAGAACACAGTGTGTGTGTGTGAGGAGTAGTGTATAGGGGCAGAGGGTTTCAACTCACTTCTGTAACAAAACCTAATATAGCATCTCTTGCTTTCATCAACATGTTAAGCTTCAAGCAACTATCTTTTCACCCTGGAATATAATGTGGTCTTTTCCATATCGTTTCTCGTGTCAGACTAAGAAGACAAAGCTCTGTAAGAGAACCAGAAGTAGCCGACAAATCAAACAAAGGCCAGAGACTAATGGAGAAGGAAACTATGGAAACAGGGTAATATATACATTTTTTGTCACATTCTTTTTCCAACACCACACATGGACATATTAAGAACCCTTTTCCCTCTCTTTTAAGCAGGCCAAGTTCTCAGTATTCCTCCAGTACCTGCGTGCCACGGGCTGGGGATATACCGTCATCGTCTTACTTGTTACAGAACATTGCTTTCATTGACTGGACCAATACTGTCCGCTGCTCTTGGATTTTGGAGATGAAACTTTGATTACCAATCAGAAGCAGAGGCAAGAATTAAACGTTGGATAAGATGATGTTAACACTTCAGAACTGTAACTGAACTAATGTGATGCTTCATTTTGGCAACTGTGGATCTGGAGTTGGTTTTCATGTGTTTGAGGATCTCTTCTTCTGTTGCAGGCTTCTTTGTGTTCTTCAGTACGCTGCTCCTGGCCGAAGCTTCGATCTCTGCATCACGTATCCTGCCTTCGAGGCTGCTTAACAACATACTGCGAGTTCCCACGGTATTCTATGACGCCCATTGGAAGAGTCGTCAGCCGCTTTGCAAAGCTACGATTTATCATTTACCTTTTTCATAGTTTTTTTCATTCTCGTTCTTTCTATTTTTTTTATTCGCTGAGGTTTTTCTACCTACATTTTCTAAACATTGTAATTTAAGATACTAACATGAAGACGTCTGCATAAAGTCATCCTAAAGCAGTTTTGCTACACAAAATGTCAGTATTTATTTTCATGCAGATTGTATTCCTCCTTATAAACAAGGACAACATTGATACACCTGCTCATAAGACAACATATTAAAGCCTCAAGTGTACTTGCATGTTCCCCGAACAGGAAGCATGGCAATTCCACAGGCGTTCATTATAAAGTGAGGAACCAGATGAGACTAGATTGCTTTTCATCTGTTTTGGGTCACTTGAAAACACTTTAATATGCTGCTTTTAATAAAGACTAACTTCCCTTTGCTTGTTCCAAAGGACGTTTCCACAGTCCTTCCGCTCCTGGTTAATGTGTGTGCTGGGTGTGTTGGGGACACTGTTTGTCATCTGTCTGGCCACTCCTTTCTTCACCATCATCATCATCATCATCATCATTGCTCTGGCCTTGGTCTACTTTGTCGAGGTAAGCTGAACCTGAACAGGGAACATGGCTTTTTCCAATTGTAAAAAGAATCCAACTCCACTTCTGTTCATCTGTTTTTCCTTCCTCTTTTCACCTAGCGTTTCTATGTAGCGTCTTCAAGGCAGCTACGTCGACTGGACTCAGTGTCTCGCTCTCCTATACACTCACACTTTAGTGAGACGGTGTCAGGTGACCCAGACCCTTAACTGGCTCGTAAGGATGACATCAGAGCAGGAAACCAATATTGTGGCCGTGGAGAGAGTGAGTGAATACACCGAGCAGGAGAACGAGGTACGGGGCATCAAGAGCTGCATTTTTGTTCACAACCAAGTGTCTTCATGGCGTGTTAATATCATTGTGTTGTTAATCCTTTTCTTCCATATAATCGTTCATAGCTTTGGTTAGGTATTACGGAGCCCCTGGAAAAAAAGAGAGACAAAAAAAAAAAAAGTCAGGATAACGGGTTAGTATCTCGTGCGCGCGAGAAACGAATCCTTTATCTTGACTTTATGTTTTTTTGAGAAAGTTACCGATGCACCAAGGAGGAAGTGGAACACGAGACAACCATGTCATTGCAGACTGTTATGTTTACGTGGGGAAATGACAGTGCATACATTATTTGAGATATATTTTGAAGTCAGACTTAATTGTATGGACATTTCGGCCAGGGGTGTGGAGCTATTGGTTTAAGCACCGCATTGGCAAAAAACAGGAGAGTCTGTAAACCAGTCTGCTTTGATCTATGAATTAATGTCCGTGACACTCAGAGTACCTGCTGCCCGCAGCTGTCTCACACACACACACACACACACACACACACACACACACACACACACACACACACACACACACACACACACACGCACGCACGCACGCACGCACGCACACACACGCCGGTACCGAAGTGGGCCGCCCGTTGACAGTTTACGTGGGCTGGGCTGGGTGCGAGTACCAGGCTGATGTTTAGTCCCAGTCCGCCCATAGCTGTTCAATGAAGGTAAACACAGTGTAGGCGGTGCGTAAAAGCTCTTTGAGCGCTGGTGCTGCTCTTCTCTGAGTTACACGTCCCGCTGCCTCCTGGAGTGACCACACACCCCTGGCCCAAATGTCCTTAAAGTGAAGTCTAAGTACGATATATATCTCAAATAATGTATGCACTGTCATTTCCCCACGTAAACATAAGAGTCTGCAATGACATGGTTGTCTCGTGTTCCACTTCCTCCTTGGTGCATCGGTAACTTTCTCAAAAAAACATAAAGTCAGGATAACGGATTCGTTTCTCGTGCGCACGAGATACTAACCCGTTATCCTGACTTTTTTTTTTCTCCCTCTGTTTTTTTTTTTTCATGTCCCTTTAGGGGCTCCGTAGGTATAGTCAGTCAGACGAGCCTCCCGGTACAGACTCCTCGCTCAGTCAGACGAGCCTCCCGGTGCAGACTCCTCGCTCAGTCAGACGAGCCTCCCGGTGCAGACTCCTCGCTCAGTCAGACGAGCCTCCCGGTACAGACTCCTCGCTCAGTCAGACGAGCCTCCCGGTGCAGACTCCTCGCTCAGTCAGACGAGCCTCCCGGTGCAGACTCCTCGCTCAGTCAGACGAGCCTCCCGGTGCAGACTCCTCGCTCAGTCAGACGAGCCTCCCGGTACAGACTCCTCGCTCAGTCAGACGAGCCTCCCGGTACAGACTCCTCGCTCAGTCAGACGAGCCTCCCGGTACAGACTCCTCGCTCAGTCAGACGAGCCTCCCGGTGCAGACTCCTCGCTCAGTCAGACGAGCCTCCCGGTACAGACTCCTCGCTCAGTCAGACGAGCCTCCCGGTACAGACTCCTCGCTCAGTCAGACGAGCCTCCCGGTACAGCCTCCTCGCTCAGTCAGACGAGCCTCCCGGTACAGACTCCTCGCTCAGTCAGACGAGCCTCCCGGTACAGACTCCTCGCTCAGTCAGACGAGCCTCCCGGTACAGACTCCTCGCTCAGTCAGACGAGCCTCCCGGTACAGACTCCTCGCTCAGTCAGACGAGCCTCCCGGTAGCTCCCAAACATCTTTAGATAATAGCATCAAATAGATTCATGGTAACGTCTCGCAACACTAGATCTAATCAACACATCACAATTACATTTTAGGGGGAATAAACAACAATAGAGACGAGTTGAAATGTGTCTCTATTCAAAATCTAATAAACATAAATTCATCCTCGCAGATGATGAAGTAAATAACTTCAAATAAATGAGTAGATAACTCTCAGACCAGAGACTATTGGCCCACAAGAAAATAAAACAATTGTGGAGTTCACCGAAACTGCAACAATTCCCATTTTCATAATACAATTAATTTCTTCTCCTATTGTATAATCATACCCTCCATCAGGTCATGTCCTCAGGTCATGTCCTCAGGTCATGTCCTCAGGTCATGTCCTCAGGTCATGTCCTGAGGTCATGTCCTCAGGTCATGTCCATCAGGTCATGTCCTCAGGTCATGTCCTCAGGTCATGTCCTCAGGTCATATCCATCAGGTCATGTCCTCAGGTCATGTCCTCAGGTCATGTCCTCAGGTCATGTCCATCAGGTCATGTCCTCAGGTCATGTCCTCAGGTCATGTCCTCAGGTCATGTCCTCAGGTCATATCCATCAGGTCATGTCCTCAGGTCATGTCCTCAGGTCATGTCCTCAGGTCATATCTATCAGGTCATGTCCATCAGGTCATGTCCTCAGGTCATGTCCTCAGGTCATGTCCTCAGGTCATGTCCTCAGGTCATGTCCTCAGGTCATGTCCTCAGGTCATGTCCTCAGGTCATGTCCATCAGGTCATGTCCTCAGGTCATATCTATCAGGTCATGTCCATCAGGTCATGTCCTCAGGTCATGTCCATCAGGTCATGTCCTCAGGTCATGTCCTCAGGTCATGTCCTCAGGTCATATCTATCAGGTCATGTCCTCAGGTCATGTCCATCAGGTCATGTCCTCAGGTCATGTCCTCAGGTCATGTCCTCAGGTCATGTCCTCAGGTCATATCTATCAGGTCATGTCCTCAGGTCATGTCCTCAGGTCATGTCCTCAGGTCATGTCCTCAGGTCATGTCCTCAGGTCATGTCCTCAGTCATTTCTGGTGGGAGCTGAAACCGGGCTTCTCACTGTTTTATAGAAACGCTCAGCTTCAGTCCCGAGACAGTGTGGTTTGTCCATTGAAGGTTACGATGAGCGTTGCGGGGAACGATAGCCCATGCCTCGCCTCAGCAGGGGCAGCTTCGTCCTGACGTCACTGAATAGGGCTCTCTTCCCGGCAACATCCGGAGTAATATCAGGAAACATCTTCACTCGCACGTCGGACAAGAATCTCTGCCTTGCTCCTTGCCAGCTTCAAGGTCGCTTCCTTAGCTTGATACCTCTGCATAGTGACACTCATAGGTCTGGGTCTCAAACCAGTCCCCTGCCCAGCCCTGTATGCAATCTCCACCGCCGGTTCACACGAGAGCTCACTTCCGAACACCTCCTTAAAGAGTGTGTCACGAAGGCAATGGGATCGCTCTTCTCAATGTCCGTTTTCAGTCCAGTCACACGTGGACTAAACTTGGCTTTGAATCTCCATCCTCTCTATTTGTCTTTCAACTCTTTGTTTTCCTTCATTAGATTGCCATTTGCGGTTTCGAGTATAGCAACCCTACAATCCATGTGGTCAGCCCCTCCTCCATATCACCGAGCCTCTGACAACATGAGTCAAGTGCTCCCTTTAGAGCACGGGTCTCCAGCCTTTCTCCACCTGAGAGCTACTTTGAAAAAATTAAAGTGGCCAAGAGCTACTTGCATCGCTTACATGTATTCACACCGCACTCATCAGTTGAGTTAAGCTACTGTTGTGTGAAATCAATACCTAAAGCTTATCTTAACTTCACATCAAGGTCCAAGAAAACGACAATTTCTCACGTATTAATATGGACAACATCGTGAATACTTCACTGAAGATTCACATGTCCAAGAGAAAGATACAGTGTCTCACTTCTTAGTACGGCTCACATATCAATACATCGCCTCAATCACCAGCTGCAAGCATCTTATGGCACGTGTAAAATAAGTGCATTCCCTCTTTGTACAGTTAGTGAGATGACTGGCGCTGCATGGAGTCCACCATACAGGCGTGTGCTGGACCCACTCAGGTTCTCTCTAATGGAGTCCTTCATGTTCTTCAGTCGGTCTTGTTCTGTATTTAGATTGCATTCATGTCAGAAAAAGCTGCTTCACAAAGGTCTGCAGAACAGAGCCACATAAAGCAGACGTGTTCAGCGCTGCTTGGTGAATGTTCTTATAGTGTTCTGGGTCCAAGGCTCCAGACATGTTGTGAGTTTTGCTGAGACTTCAGCTGAACATGATTTTGGAGATTTATAACCTCCACCTCCACAGACACTGAACAGTGCAGCCATCTTTTCTTCTTCTGCGTGTTGACATGAAATTATAAACCATGATTAATCAATTGTAGGTCTAGCCTCCCTACATCTGTGTGTGACATGTTTCCATCCTCAAAAGCAAAAAGCTGATGCTTCTGCCGTCGAGCTGCAGCTTCTAGCCACGGCCTTCTGTTAAGAAGGACACTGAAGGTCCTGAATGAGGCCTCACACACAGTCTGAGTCTGAACACAGCAGACAGCAGGAGGATTCACAACAGCATATACAAACTAAAGTACTGCATGTGGGCTCACTCACATTCTCTGTCTCCCTGTTGCATGAGTCCCTGAATGCATGAGACTAAGTTCGCTTCATCGTATCAGTGATTAAGTGAATAACAAAGTTTCTATCAGGGCACTGTCAGCCTGTCACTCTCATCAGTAGTTATTTCTCAGGGGGGGGTTTGGAGGAACGGAGAGGAGACGGTGATTGCGAAGTACTGACCCGGCCCGACCCGGCTTAGCTTCCGAGATCGGGCGAGATCGGGCGAGATCGGGCGTGCTCAGGGTGGTACGGCCGCAGCATCTGTTCTGTTTGAGTGCTCCATCACAGTGGGTCAGACGCATTACAGGATTAGAGTGTGAGAACTATTTTTTCAGGGCAAAATATAAGAAGAATATATCCAATATGTATTCAAACAATATAATATTGTAAACTACATGTAAACATATATGTTTAGTTAGAGTATGTCGTAGCTGTTTACTGTCAGACCTAGCTCTGACTGACTCAAGAGGACAGGTCATATCCTCTTTGACAAACATCGGTTCTATTTTCAGACCCTTTGTGTGAATGAACCTCGGCCTCTCCTCCTCTGAGCTGGTAGGTCGATCCTCCTCTGAGCTGGTAGGTCGATCCTCCTCTGAGCTGGTAGGTCGATACAGACTGCAGCACAGCACTCAGATAACACTTGAGAACAGAGCCATGCCATTGAAGCGCCGGCAGCACGGCCCAGGTATTACCTGATAGATGCTCATCCTGTAAAGACACTTCGCCGTGCGCCTCTCGCTGCTCCAGCCCACTGGCAGCATGTCTGGCTGACGCACGCGCGTGAAGACGGAGAGCTGCGGCTGTAGTTTCACCCACTTTAAAGCAATGCTGCTTCTCTTTCTCATAAATCATTTCCACCTCTTTTCAAAGACACTTTCAGGGTTCTGACGCTTGTTCCTCAGAGGCTGCAGTGAGACTCCTTTACATCAATATCCTTTAGACCAGGGGTGGGGGACCTTTTTCCTCTCAAGGGCCATTTCAATTTTTTCAACATCCTCCGAGGGCCGTACAAATTATTGACCTCTGCTTAAAAATCACAGCACATTCATTTGGCCTTTTCTTTCATGCTGTGCAAAGAAAAAGCAACCTCTGAATCCAGATATCTTGCCATGACTCGCGCACGCATGCACGTGCACGGTGTGGCGTGACCACTAAACAGAAAGATATGGACACAAGAGGTGTGCAACTGTATTTAGTTTCCTATCCATGGACATGATTTAAGTGGGGGGGGGGGACCTCACCTCCTCTAGGGGGGTCCGGGAGCATGCTCCCCCGGGAAGATTTTTTTTAAATATTGAAGTTGAAAGCATCAATCTGGTGCACTTTGAGAGCAACATTAAGAGATCTATGGATACCTCTCAACACCAGATGAAACAGAACTGTGAGCAGATTTTCTTTTTCTTTATGGATATTTTACAAATCACTCCCCTTTCAAACTGTATTCTTGTTTATTAATAACAACTTTTTTTTACTGTCATATAGTATTTTATACCTGTTTACTTTATTCTCTTTGATAACTATAATGATCATATAAAGATGTGCCTTTACCTCACTGGCTGGAGAAAAAGCTTCTTATATTCGTTAGCATAGCGAGCTAACCAGATGCTAACAACAACACAGGTATTGACTGTATGATCAGTATGACAGATGAACAGATCGCCACTGGGCTTTCATCTAATGACACGCAGAAACTGCAGCATGTGTACGGACTTATGGATACTGCAATTTTTTGAAGTCCCGGAGTGGCGTTCTGGTGCTCTCCGTCAGAACTGCACCCCTGTCAGACGAGACATATACCACGTGATGACAGTTAGGCTCGTGTTGTGTTCAAGGACCATGACCGTTGCCAGGAAAAACAGGCACTCGCTTGTTTCATTATTTTGCGGTCTAGATTTCTTTAATTGTTTTCTTTTTTGCGTGTGTTTATAAATTACCTCGAGGGCCGAACCAAATGGTCTCGCGGGCCGTATACGGCCCGGGGGCCGGAGGTTCCCCACCCCTGCTTTAAAGCATGCTCTGCTCATCTCACAGAAGGTGTTCCATGATTCAATGCATTCGGATTGGTGTGGTGGGTGCCCAGGAGCCGGGAGGTCCAGCCTGATGAGGATGCTTGAAGCCGCTGAACGCCGACCCTCACCTTCAGCAGGGTTGCGTTTCAATGGCGCCCTAACCCATGGACCTGTGAGCGCAGGATCCATGCTGTCCTCGGGACCTGCGGAGGAGCCTGGACAGCAGTGACTAGGTAGCAGGCTGCAGGAAGGACTCGGCGTGAGGTCGCAGAGGGGAGAGACCTCAGGTGGCCAGGGTGTGTTACTCTGCACATTGTAAATCATTACAGACAGCAAATGAGGAATTCTGTTCTTTTGTTGCTTCAACACACACACACACACACACACACACACACACACACACACACACACACACACACACACACACACACACACACACACACACACACACACACACACATTTGAATACTTTATTTGGTTCCACAAATTATATTACATAAGACAGGGAATCAAATATATCAGGGCTAAGCAGCACAGCACACTTAGGTGAACACAAAGCACCTCCTTCTCCACACGGCTAAGCAGCAGCCTTAAGGGAACACATAGCACCTCCTTCTCCACACGGCTAAGCGGCAGCCTTAAGGGAACACATAGCACCTCCTTCTCCACACGGCTAAGCGGCAGCCTTAAGGGAACACATAGCACCTCCTTCTCCACACGGCTAAGCAGCAGCCTTAAGGGAACACATAGCACCTCCTTCTCCACACGGCTAAGCGGCAGCCTTAAGGGAACACATAGCACCTCCTTCTCCACACGGCTAAGCGGCAGCCTTAAGGGAACACATAGCACCTCCTTCTCCACACGGCTAAGCGGCAGCCTTAAGGGAACACATAGCACCTCCTTCTCCACACGGCTAAGCGGCAGCCTTAAGGGAACACATAGCACCTCCTTCTCCACACGGCTAAGCGGCAGCCTTAAGGGAACACATAGCACCTCCTTCTCCACACGGCTAAGCGGCAGCCTTAAGGGAACACATAGCACCTCCTTCTCCACACGGCTAAGCGGCAGCCTTAAGGGAACACACAGCACCTCCTTCTCCACACGGCTAAGCGGCAGCCTTAAGGGAACACATAGCACCTCCTTCTCCACACGGCTAAGCGGCAGCCTTAAGGGAACACACAGCACCTCCTTCTCCACACGGCTAAGCGGCAGCCTTAAGGGAACACATAGCACCTCCTTCTCCACACGGCTAAGCGGCAGCCTTAAGGGAACACATAGCACCTCCTTCTCCACACGGCTAAGCGGCAGCCTTAAGGGAACACATAGCACCTCCTTCTCCACACGGCTAAGCAGCAGCCTTAAGGGAACACATAGCACCTCCCTCTCCACACGGCTAAGCAGCAGCCTTAAGGGAACACATAGCACCTCCCTCTCCACACGGCTAAGCAGCAGCCTTAAGGGAACACATAGCACCTCCCTCTCCACACGGCTAAGCAGCAGCCTTAAGGGAACACATAGCACCTCCTTCTCCACACGGCTAAGCAGCAGCCTTAAGGGAACACATAGCACCTCCTTCTCCACACGGCTAAGCAGCAGCCTTAAGGGAACACAAAGCACCTCCTTCTCCACACGGCTAAGCAGCAGCCTTAAGGGAACACATAGCACCTCCTTCTCCACACGGCTAAGCAGCAGCCTTAAGGGAACACATAGCACCTCCTTCTCCACACGGCTAAGCAGCAGCCTTAAGGGAACACATAGCACCTCCTTCTCCACACGGCTAAGCTGCAGCCTTAAGGGAACACATAGCACCTCCTTCTCCACACGGCTAAGCAGCAGCCTTAAGGGAACACATAGCACCTCCTTCTCCACACGGCTAAGCAGCAGCCTTAAGGGAACACATAGCACCTCCTTCTCCACACGGCTAAGCAGCACAGAACACTTAGGTGAACACATAGCACCTCCTTCTCCACACGGCTAAGCAGCACACTTAGGTGAACACAAAGCACCTCCTTCTCCACACGGCTAAGCAGCAGCCTTAAGGGAACACATAGCACCTCCTTCTTCACACGGCTAAGCAGCAGCCTTAAGGGAACACACAGCACCTCCTTCTCTACACGGCTAAGCGGCAGCCTTAAGGGAACACATAGCACCTCCTTCTCCACACGGCTAAGCGGCAGCCTTAAGGGAACACATAGCACCTCCTTCTCCACACGGCTAAGCAGCAGCCTTAAGGGAACACATAGCACCTCCCTCTCCACACGGCTAAGCAGCAGCCTTAAGGGAACACATAGCACCTCCCTCTCCACACGGCTAAGCAGCAGCCTTAAGGGAACACATAGCACCTCCCTCTCCACACGGCTAAGCAGCAGCCTTAAGGGAACACATAGCACCTCCTTCTCCACACGGCTAAGCAGCAGCCTTAAGGGAACACATAGCACCTCCTTCTCCACACGGCTAAGCAGCAGCCTTAAGGGAACACAAAGCACCTCCTTCTCCACACGGCTAAGCAGCAGCCTTAAGGGAACACTTAGCACCTCCTTCTCCACACGGCTAAGCAGCAGCCTTAAGGGAACACATAGCACCTCCTTCTCCACACGGCTAAGCAGCAGCCTTAAGGGAACACATAGCACCTCCTTCTCCACACGGCTAAGCTGCAGCCTTAAGGGAACACATAGCACCTCCTTCTCCACACGGCTAAGCAGCAGCCTTAAGGGAACACATAGCACCTCCTTCTCCACACGGCTAAGCAGCAGCCTTAAGGGAACACATAGCACCTCCTTCTCCACACGGCTAAGCAGCACAGAACACTTAGGTGAACACATAGCACCTCCTTCTCCACACGGCTAAGCAGCAGCCTTAAGGGAACACATAGCACCTCCTTCTCCACACGGCTAAGCGGCAGCCTTAAGGGAACACATAGCACCTCCTTCTCCACACGGCTAAGCGGCAGCCTTAAGGGAACACACAGCACCTCCTTCTCCACACGGCTAAGCGGCAGCCTTAAGGGAACACACAGCACCTCCTTCTCCACACGGCTAAGCGGCAGCCTTAAGGGAACACACAGCACCTCCTTCTCCACACGGCTAAGCGGCAGCCTTAAGGGAACACACAGCACCTCCTTCTCCACACGGCTAAGCGGCAGCCTTAAGGGAACACACAGCACCTCCTTCTCCACACGGCTAAGCGGCAGCCTTAAGGGAACACACAGCACCTCCTTCTCCACACGGCTAAGCGGCAGCCTTAAGGGAACACACAGCACCTCCTTCTCCACACGGCTAAGCGGCAGCCTTAAGGGAACACACAGCACCTCCTTCTCCACACGGCTAAGCGGCAGCCTTAAGGGAACACACAGCACCTCCTTCTCCACACGGCTAAGCGGCAGCCTTAAGGGAACACACAGCACCTCCTTCTCCACACGGCTAAGCGGCAGCCTTAAGGGAACACACAGCACCTCCTTCTCCACACGGCTAAGCGGCAGCCTTAAGGGAACACACAGCACCTCCTTCTCCACACGGCTAAGCGGCAGCCTTAAGGGAACACACAGCACCTCCTTCTCCACACGGCTAAGCGGCAGCCTTAAGGGAACACACAGCACCTCCTTCTCCACACGGCTAAGCGGCAGCCTTAAGGGAACACACAGCACCTCCTTCTCCACACGGCTAAGCGGCAGCCTTAAGGGAACACACAGCACCTCCTTCTCCACACGGCTAAGCGGCAGCCTTAAGGGAACACACAGCACCTCCTTCTCCACACGGCTAAGCGGCAGCCTTAAGGGAACACACAGCACCTCCTTCTCCACACGGCTAAGCGGCAGCCTTAAGGGAACACACAGCACCTCCTTCTCCACACGGCTAAGCGGCAGCCTTAAGGGAACACACAGCACCTCCTTCTCCACACGGCTAAGCGGCAGCCTTAAGGGAACACACAGCACCTCCCTCTCCACACGGCTAAGCAGCAGCCTTAAGGGAACACATAGCACCTCCTTCTCCACACGGCTAAGCAGCAGCCTTAAGGGAACACATAGCACCTCCTTCTCCACACGGCTAAGCAGCAGCCTTAAGGGAACACAAAGCACCTCCTTCTCCACACGGCTAAGCAGCAGCCTTAAGGGAACACTTAGCACCTCCTTCTCCACACGGCTAAGCAGCAGCCTTAAGGGAACACATAGCACCTCCTTCTCCACACGGCTAAGCAGCAGCCTTAAGGGAACACATAGCACCTCCTTCTCCACACGGCTAAGCTGCAGCCTTAAGGGAACACATAGCACCTCCTTCTCCACACGGCTAAGCAGCAGCCTTAAGGGAACACATAGCACCTCCTTCTCCACACGGCTAAGCAGCAGCCTTAAGGGAACACATAGCACCTCCTTCTCCACACGGCTAAGCAGCACAGAACACTTAGGTGAACACATAGCACCTCCTTCTCCACACGGCTAAGCAGCAGCCTTAAGGGAACACATAGCACCTCCTTCTCCACACGGCTAAGCGGCAGCCTTAAGGGAACACATAGCACCTCCTTCTCCACACGGCTAAGCGGCAGCCTTAAGGGAACACACAGCACCTCCTTCTCCACACGGCTAAGCGGCAGCCTTAAGGGAACACACAGCACCTCCTTCTCCACACGGCTAAGCAGCAGCCTTAAGGGAACACACAGCACCTCCTTCTCCACACGGCTAAGCGGCAGCCTTAAGGGAACACACAGCACCTCCTTCTCCACACGGCTAAGCGGCAGTCTTAAGGGAACACACAGCACCTCCTTCTCCACACGGCTAAGCGGCAGACTTAAGGGAACACACAGCACCTCCTTCTCCACACGGCTAAGCGGCAGCCTTAAGGGAACACACAGCACCTCCTTCTCCACACGGCTAAGCGGCAGCCTTAAGGGAACACACAGCACCTCCTTCTCCACACGGCTAAGCGGCAGCCTTAAGGGAACACATAGCACCTCCTTCTCCACACGGCTAAGCGGCAGCCTTAAGGGAACACACAGCACCTCCTTCTCCACACGGCTAAGCGGCAGCCTTAAGGGAACACACAGCACCTCCTTCTCCACACGGCTAAGCGGCAGCCTTAAGGGAACACACAGCACCTCCTTCTCCACACGGCTAAGCGGCAGCCTTAAGGGAACACACAGCACCTCCTTCTCCACACGGCTAAGCGGCAGCCTTAAGGGAACACACAGCACCTCCTTCTCCACACGGCTAAGCGGCAGCCTTAAGGGAACACACAGCACCTCCTTCTCCACACGGCTAAGCGGCAGCCTTAAGGGAACACACAGCACCTCCTTCTCCACACGGCTAAGCGGCAGCCTTAAGGGAACACACAGCACCTCCTTCTCCACACGGCTAAGCGGCAGCCTTAAGGGAACACACAGCACCTCCTTCTCCACACGGCTAAGCGGCAGCCTTAAGGGAACACACAGCACCTCCTTCTCCACACGGCTAAGCGGCAGCCTTAAGGGAACACACAGCACCTCCTTCTCCACACGGCTAAGCGGCAGCCTTAAGGGAACACACAGCACCTCCTTCTCCACACGGCTAAGCGGCAGCCTTAAGGGAACACACAGCACCTCCTTCTCCACACGGCTAAGCGGCAGCCTTAAGGGAACACACAGCACCTCCTTCTCCACACGGCTAAGCGGCAGCCTTAAGGGAACACACAGCACCTCCTTCTCCACACGGCTAAGCGGCAGCCTTAAGGGAACACACAGCACCTCCTTCTCCACACGGCTAAGCGGCAGCCTTAAGGGAACACACAGCACCTCCTTCTCCACACGGCTAAGCGGCAGCCTTAAGGGAACACACAGCACCTCCTTCTCCACACTGCTAAGCGGCAGCCTTAAGGGAACACACAGCACCTCCTTCTCCACACGGCTAAGCGGCAGCCTTAAGGGAACACACAGCACCTCCTTCTCCACACGGCTAAGCAGCAGCCTTAAGGGAACACACAGCACCTCCTTCTCCACACGGCTAAGCAGCAGCCTTAAGGGAACACACAGCACCTCCTTCTCCACACGGCTAAGCAGCAGCCTTAAGGGAACACACAGCACCTCCTTCTCCACATGGCTAAGCAGCAGCCTTAAGGGAACACATCCTCAGAGCAGTCACGGTGCATTTATATCCATGGCCAAGACTTCCGAATACAAGTATGCTGTCTCTACACGTGTACCCAGAGCTGGTTCTCACATGGAGCAGTGGTTGGTATGTGAGGTCCTGGTCCTGGAAGGCCTGGTCCATGCACTGGTCAAAGGCACAGCCTGCTTCTAAGACCAGCGCCTCCCTGTGGGGTCAGCAGAAACCACACCAGGTGTATTTGGATGTGAGCAGAGACATCATTTGTAAAACCAAACCGTGCTGGTAGCACTCTAGCGGGCTTGCACATTGCTGCGCTGGATGGTAAGATGTGTCGTACCACATCAGACACGATGTCCACACTACGGGCATGACGGCGATGTGCAGGCGTCTGCATGCATCACATCCATGTGCTGTGTGTGCAGTGGATTCTAGGCGTTGTTGTGAATCCTGATGTTTAAACAGGATGTGGATGCGAGGGTCCCAGGTGGATGCGAGGGTCCCAGGTGGACAGGCTGTACTCGGTGGGTAACACCTGCAGTCTGGCTTTGATGGTAGATGTCAGAACATCCTCTCCAACAGCGCGTTCTTAAACACTGAGCGAGACTGAGGGGTCAGCAGACCCCAAACAGGCGTCCCTGCAGTCTGAGACCAGCGCTGCCTGGTCTCAGACTGCTCATGCTGAGCAGAACCCTCCCTGCAGAGTCTCTGTGCAGCTCCACAGTCTCTTCCTGAGGTGAAGAACACACCCCCACACACACACACACACACAGGCACACACACCCCCCCCCACACACACACACACAGGCACACACACCCCCCCACACACACACAGGCACACACACCCCCCCCCACACACACAGGCACACACACACCCCCCCACACACACAGGCACCACACACACACACACACACACACACACACACACACACACACACACACACACACACACACACACACACACACACACACACACACACACACAGGCACACACACCCCCCCCACACACACAGACACACACACAGACACACACACACACACACACACACACACACACACACACACACACACAGTCACACACACCCCCCCACACACACACAGTCACACACACACACACACACACACACACACACACACACACACACACACACACACACACACACACACACACACACACACACACACACACCCTCCCATAGACAGAAACACATACCTCCGCTCAGCCAGATGTCCTATAAATGTCACAGTCCATGATGTTGACAGAAATGGACTTAGACCTCTCCTCCCAGTACTAAGACCAGAGGCCAGTTCATATCGTGTCTCACACACGAGCTCTCAGTCCAGAACCCTTGAAAGAAGTGGTTCTCTTGCTGCATGTTGCTTCTTGGAACGTGCAGAGGACGTGGAAGGGGCTCAAATGCATGAAAGGGCACATTTGCGATCTTTGTTAATAATTTAATAAAAATATGCCTGGACTTTTTTCTCCCTGTCTGTATCTCTCACGCAGATTCATGACAGTTAGTTAGTTAATTCTCCTCACATGACTTCTCAACGTTTACCCAACCCTCAGGCCCGGTTCTACGGGGGTGCATAAGGGTGCATTGCACCCTCCGTTGAGTTGTTATGCACCCTCATTTGAAAAATTTAAAGTGAAAAATAAATAAATAAAAGTGATTTTTTTTTTTTTAATTAAAAGTGAAAAATATTACTTATAATAACAATAACAATAATAATAATAGTCAGAGTCAGCTGAGCCGTATCTGGCCGTGCAACACTCACTGTGTCACAGACTGTATGCAGAAGTATTATTTTAAGCAACACATAAGTTGACGAAACACTCGAGACAAATGTAATGAAAGTCAGATCGTGTGTTAGACGGGCAGTGATATCATGAACCTGTTAATGTACGCATTCCAACACTCGTTCTGTCCCAGCTGTATTCACCTGCAGGTGCAGCTCTGAGGCTTTGATCCTGATCAAGTGTTTGAGTCATGGATGTTTAAAGTTTAACGTCTTCATATGTCTAATATTAGAGTTCACTTTTCATTCAGGAAGTATGACGCTGCGCTGTCAGTACGCTTCTCCATGTTTGTGATTGGTCACAGAGGTTGACTGACTTGAATTTGGACAAAATAACGTGCATAACATGGAAGCACTTGGAGTTTTTGGGCAGTGTGTATTTACCTTATTGTATGCAATGAAAAAACGTTTAACATTATTATAAGCAGACATTATCCACTAGCTAGCAAGTTAACCTCTGGGGTAAGCAATTTAAAATTTGAGCTGACAAATAGGGTATCTGCAAACCAAGAGTCGATAGTCAACAACACATTTAGAAAATATCTTTTTTGCAATAAAGAATTCATGAAAATCAAATCATGCATGGTTTGGTCTGAAAACAGACTGATGTACTTTGCTGTGTTCTACTGACTATAATCATTATCTGAAATAAAAAGCGAACCCTCTCTCCTATCCTCATTGCATTTCCTTCACATTGAGCTGGAAGTTATTTCAAATCATCCTCTGCCTGACATGTACACAACTCTTTTCCAATACTGCCCTTGTTCCCCTCCCACAGGGTAATGGTGCTTGATGCCAGAAAGATTGTGGAATTTGATTGTCCGAGAAACCTGCTTGAAAAACAGGGCAATTTCTATGCCATGGTGAAGGATGCTGGAATAACGCAAGAAGACGTCAAGTCTTTGATTTTGAAATTGGACTTTTAATGTAACTCCATAAATTGCTTATGTTGTTTGATTTTTTTTTCAAAAGCTGGATTGTGCTTTGATATGAAGAAATATTTTATATTTGTATTTAAAGGAAACATCCACTAAAAAACATCAGTTTATCCTTGGTTTAAATTGTGTGCAATGCTTTTGTGTTTTTAACCTTCGATTCGGAGAAACAAATAGTTTTTTCAGAATGTAGACACTACAGAGTTTCCGAAGACACTACCCTACCCAGAATCCCCAGCTATCGTTTGGGACTACAACATCCGCCTTGCTTTACAAACCCCGTGATTAGTCCTCAAGCTCTGTGATTGGATATTGGAGTGGCAGTGCGACAAGGTTACGCCGAGTGTCAACAGCTCTTTGAAATGGAATGGAACCACGCCAGACTATCCAAAACTGGACTTGGACGGGTCCAGCCCGCCCCCCCCCCCCCCCCCCCCCCAGAACTACACATGCTGGCTATTGTGTGTTTCGCAACATGTTCTCTATGGCACGTCTCGACTGGGGATTGTAGTTTTAAAAGACGTTTTCGTATTTCCCACAATTAGAAGTTGCCAGTACTAAACTGTGTACATCCCTGGAGGTTTAGGGGATAGGAAACACTCACATTTAAAACATATAATTAATACAGGGGTGAAAATTGCTTGTGTCCATAATGGGCAGCATTAATACCACATGCCAGCTAAGGTCAGAAGAGCTTTATTTAACAGCTGGTCTTATGTCTGTGACCCCTCCTGTTGTTCATTGATGAGCCTGAAACATGCACTTGTCAAGGTTCAGAGGCACATTGTGCAAATATGGCAGCAGCCATCGATCATCTTAAGTTAAGATACTTTGTTGATCCCAAGTTGGGAAATGTTTTTGTTACAGCAGCATGTACTACTTTGTTCTACTCCACTACAATTCAGAGGTTAACCTGGTATTTTTACTCTACTACATTTATGTTGTTACTTTGCAGATTCTGATTAATGTGAAATATAAACAACCCTTAAATCAGACTTTAGTTACACCTGAGTCAGATTCAGGGAAGGTGATTGTCAAGTGCCAAAATAAACTATGCAATATATTGGACGTTAAGTACTTTTTCAGACTTCATATTTATCTGTGGATAACCCCAACGTTTAATTCTTATTCAAAAGAAGACCTTAACTTAAAGTATTCTTTAATGTTTAAATAAAGCCTTATCAGTTTGTCTGTTTTGCACATCCTCCTGTTAATATCTTTGGACGTCCTGCACTAAACTGTTTTATTGTAGGGATCACTACAGTATCCTCTTGATCTTGTATATTCTATATTTCTATCATGCCTTCTACTTTCCCCCACTTTTGTATGTAGGCTACTCTTAATATTTAAATGTTTTCATCAAATATAACATTCAACAACAACATCATTCAATAACGTGCTTCAACCACTAGGCAGTGCGGGTTAAAAAAACAGTGGTCTAGTTAATAAAACATAATATCAGCTATTGAAATTGTGATTCCATAGATGTGTCTCCCATCACCCAAAACCCCTGACTATTCTCTCAACTCAGTATTTACATTCTGATATTCAAAGAAAATCAGTAATATCTTTAAAAAGTCCTTTTCTATCAGCTGTGCACCGTTATGGTGTAAATACAGCCTATCTACCAATTGGATCAAATATAAAAGTCAGCTGAATTACTATTGATACTATAGGAGACGTATTGTGTGAAGAGAAATGTAAGATGTTGTTTAATTGCTGATATATTTATGGTCCACGTCACGTATTCAGTTTCGGCGGCATCTCTTCCAGTTTGTCAAAAGGTCTTCTGATCAGGGCTCTATAAATAAAGAACTACGGCAGATCTGTAATATTTAATGCATCCGAACCGTGTATTACAATGCCGTTATGTGATGACTTTCAAAGAGAAAAGCAAGAACACTCGGAATAAAGTATTTTATTTTTTAAAAATGTTTTCCGATTTCATATCGCATAAACACCAAATCCCGACGTGCATTGCGGCTAAAACATCCAGGATTATGGGTAATTAATGTTTTAGCCTATCAAAAAGAAATGTGTCTCTCAGAATCGAAAGGGAAAATCCTATGGGAAAAACACAAAAGCATTGTACACAATTTAAACCAATTAATGTTGTATAATTAACTAGGATAAACTGATGTTTTTTAGTTGGTGAGTACTGCAGATATCACTGTTAAATCATTTGATCATTGGTTTTATTATGAAAACGTAGAGACCGGAATCACCGTTTTCACCCCGTGAGGGTTGACGCTAACTTTACATGGAAGCTGCCGCATAGCCGATTCACGTTCTCCTGGCGAGACCTCAAATCATCTCCGTAATATCTATCAAACTATAGATCCTACACATCCACTGGACGTGGATTCTAAAAGTACAATATACACTTCTCGCTAGAAATCTAATCAAAAAGCGTTTTAATGCCAAACTATCCTACAATATAGGATTTTACAGAGAGGGTTATTTGTGAATAAACGACCCTCTGTAACGTTTGCATTCAATGGGAGCACTAGAGGGCGAACACTTTAAAACGTGATTATAGGTCGTATTAAGCGCTTGAACAAACGACCCATTTGGTCGTATGAGTTGGAGGACTTGTTGGTATCAGGATGCCTTTACACACCAGACACTCGGTGTCATGAAGGGAGGAGGAGGACGAGTCAGGAAGACTGACGGACATGTTCTTCCAGCTCTCGTACAAAGATGAGCTTTGAATTGAAAGACCAGATGTTTACAGATATACAATTAATGATTGTTTTTTGAAATTTCCAATTTCCAGACATGTGTTAAATAGTGGTGATTAATATATTTTTGTCAGATCAGATTACACTTTCGCAATAAACAAAATAAATAAATATTTTCAGATGATAAGGTATTGAATAATAAGGTATTTGTTCTATTATCACAGATAATGTTAATATCCTTAATCCTCCAGCAATCAGGCTTAACAACACAACTCTTTAATGCAGGGGTTTTCAAAGTGTGGGAAGGTGAGCCTCCCCTCAGAGAACATAAGAACAGCCGCCCCCCCTCCCAATTATTATTGCTGTTATTATTAGGGTCTGAGACCTAGGTCGGCAAAGACCCTATTGAAATCTAAAAAATCGGTCGCGCGGCGACCGATAAACCTGCCAAAAACACCCAAAGACATGGAAAACGACCGACAAAAGCACAGAAAATGTTCGTAAATAATGACGGCTGATAGGCCGCGTGAGCCCAGTCACGTAGGGGCAAAAGCCCATTAAAGGTGGTCCAGTAGGTAGGCCGGACGGCTTACAGTGAGGTGGTCTCACCCACCTCACTGTTAAATCGAACATGATTGAAACTGGACGGATTATTTGTTATTATTAGGGTCTGAGACCTAGGTCGGCGAAGACCCTATTGAAATTGGAAAAATCGGTCCCCCTACTTTAACTTTCACGTAAACGAACGAAACTCGCCACGCATATCTAGGGTGCGGAGACGAACCAAAAAGCCTCTTGGAGGGGTATAAAATAACGTACAGGAAGTCGGCCATTTTGAATGTTGTGTCGGAAAACGCGATTTTTCGGCCTCCGTACGAAATCTATCTCCTCCTAGGGACTTTATTCGTACGCCTCGAAATTCGTCGGGTAGCTTCGCGAGACATGGGCAATCTTAAGTTATCACAGTTATCGCCAAAGTTCGCGTTCGCTCGATTTTAGGCGGTCCCTCGCCATGGAACACGATGATGTCATAACTCAAACTGACATTCTCAGAACGCCATCAAACTTCAAGTGATGGTTCACACCACAGCCCTGAACAGCTCTAGGTCAAATCTGATGTTACTTAATTTGGCGTTACCATGGCGACAGATCCTTCGCCATAAACAACGGTGTCGCTGTAAATCCAATGGACACGGTCCCATCGTCCCCCAATCTTCACTTTTATATCACTGGTCCATGCCTCAACAGCTCCAAGTGAAATCTGAAATCTCAAGGTATGCCGTTTCCATGGAAACGCATCCCTCGCCAACAAATCCGATGTTGTTGTAAGTCAATGGAAAATTGTCCAAACAGCACCAGACTTCATATGATGGCTAATGGTCCGGCCCTCAACAGCTCTACACCAATAATGGGATGTCATCATATACCGTTGCCATGGTAACGCATCCCTCGCCAAAAAAACGATGTTGTCCTAATTCAATGGAAAATCATCCAAACACCACCAGACTTCAGACTATCATTAATGGTCCGGCCCTCAACAGCTTTACGTAAAATCTGAAATCTCAACGTATGCCGTTTCCATGGCAACGCATCCCCCGCCAAAAAATCCGATGTTGTTGTAAGTCAATGGAACATTGTCCAAACAGCACCAGACTTCAGACTATCAGGCGGGCTCTATAAGGAAGTAGCAGCCTCTAGCAGATTATCTCCGGTTGTGTATTTTCAAATTCTAGCGATCTCGAGCCGGTTTCTCTCAAATGTACCTACCCCACCTTTAATACGCCAAAAATAGAAAACATAATGATTGTTCACGAGTCCCAACACACGAGTCCAAGTCGAGTCTGAAGTATTTTGGTCACGAGTCCAAGTCATGTCTCAAGTCTCTGTGTGTGCGACTTAAGTCCGAGTCGCAGACTCGAGTCCCCATCTCTGCCATGATGACTGTTAGGAGTTAAGGGCAGAGGCTGAGCGTCACCATGATGATGACTGTTAGGAGTTAAGGGGAGAGGCTGAGCATCACCATGATGATGACTGTTAGGAGTTAAGGGGAGAGGCTGAGCGTCACCATGATGACTCTTAGGAGTTAAGGGGAGAGGCTGAGTGTCACCATGATGTGGGAGTTGAAGTTGAGACTAGAGTCCAGAGTGACGTCCAGGCTGCGAACCTCAGGGGAAGGGTGAATGGAGCCGCCATCGACGGTGAGGAGCAGATCTCCAACCTTCCGGAGCAGGGTTTTTTGGGCCACAACCATGAGCTCTGTTTTGTTATTGTTGAGTTTAAGTAGATTTGTTGACATCCAGGCTTGGATGTCGCGGAGGCAGTTGACAAGTGACAGTGGGGGTAGCTGGGATGATGGATTGGTACTGATGTAGAGTTGGGTGTCGTCGGCATAGGAGTGGAAGTTGAGACCATGTCGGCGGATGATTTCACCGAGGGGGAGCATGTAGATGTTGAATAGAAGGGGGCCGAGCACCGAACCTTGCGGCACACCTTGGTTGACAGGGGCTGGGGGAGAGCTGGATTTTCCGATGGTCACAAACTGTTGCCTGTTGGAGAGGTAGGAATGGAACCAGGAGAGGGCTGTACCAGAGAAGCCAAGGTAGACGGATAGGCGGTTGAGTAAGGCAAGGCAAGGCAAGGCAAGGCAAGGCAAGTTTATTTATATAGCCCCTTTCAGCACCAGGCAATTCAAGGTGCTTTGCAAAAATGAAAGACATTCAGACAAAGGCATTTAAAAACAGTAAAAGATAATAAAAGAAACATTAAAGAAAAACAAAAAATGAAAGACATTAAGAAAATGGCATTTAAAATCAGTCATTAAAAAGAAAAGCTAATAAAATAAACATTAAAAGATAAAAGTTACAGTGCAGTCTAAGATATGAATAGTTCAATTATTTCGGTTCCATCCATCCATCCATCTTCTCCCGCTTATCCGTGGTCGGGTCGCGGGGGTAGCAGTTCCAGCAGAGAGCCCCAAACTTTCTTTTCCCTGGCGACATCAACCAGCTCTGACTGGGGGATCCCAAGGCGCTCCCAGGCCAGCGAAGAGATATAATCCCTCCACCTGGTCCTAGGTCTACCCCTTGGTCTCTTCCCTGCTGGACGTGCCTGGAACACCTCCCTAGGGAGGCGCCCAGGTGGCATCCTAACTAGGTGCCCGAACCACCTCAACTGGCTTCTTTCGACGCGAAGGAGGAGCGGCTCAACTCCGAGTCCCTCCCTGATGACCGAACTTCTCACCTTATCTCTAAGGGAGACACCAGCCACCCGGCGGAGGAAACCCATCTCGGCCGCTTGTATCCGCGATCTCGTTCTTTCGGTCATGACCCATCCTTCATGACCATAGGTGAGGGTAGGAACGAAAATGGCCCGGTAGACAGAGAGCTTTGCCTTCTGGCTCAGCTCCCTTTTCGTCCCAACAGTGCGGTAAAGCGACTGCAATACCGCTCCCGCTGCTCCGATTCTCCGGCCCATCTCACGCTCCATTGTTCCCTCACTCGAGAACAAGACCCCGAGATACTTGAACTCCTTCACTTGGGGTAAGGACTCATTCCCTACTTGGAGTGGACAGTCCATCGGTTTCCTGCTGAGAACCATGGCCTCAGATTTGGAGGTGCTGATCCTCATCCCAGCCGCTTCACACTCGGTGGTGAACCGATCCAGTGAGTGCTGAAGGTCGCAGACCGATGAAGCCATCAGAACCACATCATCTGCAAAAAGCAGTGGTGCAATCCTTAGTCCACCGAACTGCAGACCCCCCCCCCCACGACTACGCCTCGAAATCCGATCCATGTATATTACAAACAGGATTGGTGACAAAGCGCAGCCCTGGCGGAGGCCAACCCTCACCGGAAATGGGTCCGACTTACTGCCGAGGACCCGGACACAGCTCTCGCTTTGGGAGTACAGAGATTGGATGGCCCTGAGTAGAGACCCCCTCACCCCATACTCCCGCAGCACCTCCCACAGTAACTCCCTGGGAACCCGGTCATACGCCTTCTCCAAGTCTACAAAACACATGTAGACCGGATAAGCGTACTCCCAGGCCCCCTCCAGGATCCTTGCGAGAGTAAAAAGCTGATCCGTCGTTCCACGACCAGGACGGAATCCGCATTGTTCCTCCTCAATCTGAGGTTCGACAATCGGCCTGACCCTCCTTTCGAGTACCTTGGAGTAAACTTTCCCGGGGAGGCTGAGTAGTGTGATGCCTCTGTAATTGGCACACACCCTCTGATCCCCCTTTTTGAAAAGGGGGACCACCACCCCGGTCTGCCACTCCTTCGGTACTGTTTCCGACTTCCACGCAACGTTGATGAGACGTGTCAACCATGACAGTCCCTCAACACCCAGAGCCTTCAGCACTTCCGGGCGGATCTCATCCACCCCCGGGGCTTTGCCACTGTGGAGTTGTTTGACGACCTCAGTGACCTCCCCCCGGGAGATTGGTGTCGATCCCCCGTCATACTCCAGCTCTGCCTCTAACATAGAGGGCAGAGTTGTCGGGTTCAGGAGTTCCTCAAAGTGTTCCTTCCAACGTCCCAACACTCCATCAGTTGAGGTCAACAACGTCCCATCCTTACTGTACACAGCTTGGATGGTTCCCTGCTTCCCCCTCCTGAGGTGTCGGACAGTTTTCCAGAACAACTTTGGTGCCGCCCGAAAGTCCTTCTCCATGTCTTCTCCGAACTTCTCCCACACCCGCTGCTTTGCCTCGGCCACGGATGAGGCTGCTGCCCTTCGGGCCTGTCGGTACCTTGCAACTGCCTCGGGAGTCCCCTGGGATAACAAATCCCTGAAGGCCTCCTTCTTCAGTCAGTCGGACGGCTTCCCTGACCACCGGTGTCCACCACGAGGTTCGAGGGTTACCGCCCCTTGAGGCACCTAAGACCTTGAGACCACAGCTCCCCACCGCGGCTTCGGCAATAGAGGCTTTGAACACCGACCACTCTGGTTCAATGTCCCCAACCTCCACAGGAATGCCCGAAAAGCTCCGCCGGAGGTGTGAGTTGAAGGCCTCCTGAACTTGGGCCTCCTCCAGACGTTCCCAGTTCACCCGAACTACACGTTTGGGCTTATCAGGTCTATCCAGAGGCTTCCCCCGCCACTCGACCCAACTCACCACCAGATGGTGATCAGTTGACAACTCCGCCCCTCTCTTTACCCGAGTGTCCAAAACATACGGCCTCAGGTCCGATGATACGATAACGAAATCGATCATGGACCTTCTGCCTAGGGTGCTCTGGTACCACGTACACTTATGAGCATCCTTATGTTCGAACATGGTGTTTGTTATGGCCAATCCATGACTAGCACAGAAGTCCAGTAACAAACCACCACTCCGGTTCAGATCAGGGGGGCCGTTCCTCCCAATCACGCCCCTCCAAGTGTCTCCATCATTGCCCACATGTGCGTTGAAGTCTCCCAGCAAGACTAAGGAGTCCCCTTCAGGAGCCCCATACAGGACTCTTTCCAGGGTCTCCAAGAAGGCCGAATACTCTGAACTGCTGTTGGGTGCATAAGCACACACAACAGTCAGAGTTTTCCCCCCCATAACCCGCAGGCGTAGGGAGGCGACCCCGTGGTTCTTGATTTTTAATTTATTCACAGAACCTCCCTTTGGAAATCCGAACATTTCCGTCCCGATTGTTAATTTAGACTGATTGTTTTCACCATGTTATGCTCGCATGACATCCACAATCGGACCCTCAGGAGGGTGTACTAGCCCCCTACTCTGATTTGCGTTCCATAACAAAGTCTTTAAGTGTTACCTGAACACCCCGTGTTACCAAAACACTATTTTTCACCCGTCGGTGCTGTGATACTTGTTCCTCAGTACAACTCACCTAAAAACTGATCGTAAACCCTGGCTATGATGGATATCCCAAATATCCTACTTTCGAGCAGTCCCTCTCTTAAATGTCATGGAGAAATTAATTACGTTTAAATTTAAAACAGTAGAAGGAAAAATACATGGATAAAAGTTACAGTGCAGTTTAAGATGTGAATAGTTCAATTAAAAGCAGCGTCAAAAAGAAAAGTCTTCTTGCTGGATTTAAAAGTAGTCCTGCAGGTTTCTGGGAGTTTGTTCCAGATGTTTGGAGCATAATAACTGAACGCTGCTTCTCCATGTTTAGTTCTGACTCTGGGGACAGAAAGCTGACCAGTCCCTGAAGACCTGAGAGATCTGTCTCTGGGGACAGGAAGCTGACCAGTCCCTGAAGACCTGAGAGATCTGTCTCTGGGGACAGAAAGCTGACCAGTCCCTGAAGACCTGAGAGATCTGTCTCTGGGGACAGGAAGCTGACCAGTCCCTGAAGACCTGAGAGATCTGTCTCTGGGGACAGGAAGCTGACCAGTCCCTGAAGACCTGAGAGATCTGTCTCTGGGGACAGGAAGCTGACCAGTCCCTGAAGACCTGAGAGATCTGTCTCTGGGGACAGGAAGCTGACCAGTCCCTGAAGACCTGAGAGATCTGTCTCTGGGGACAGAAAGCTGACCAGTCCCTGAAGACCTGAGAGATCTGGATGGTTCATCATTTAGCAGGAGGTCAGAAATGTATTTTGGGCCTAAACCATTCAGTGCTTTATAAACCAGCAGCAGTATTTAGAAATCTATTCTTTGACACACAGGAAGCCAGTGTGAAGACTTCAGAGCAGGAGTGATGTGGTCCACTTTCTTAGTGTTAGTGAGGACTCGAGCAGCGGCGTTCTGAATCAGCTGCAGCTTCCTAATGGATGTTTAGTGAGACCTGTGAAGACACCTTTGCAGTAGTCCAGTCTACTGAAGATAAAAGCATGGACAAGTTTTTCCAAATCCTGCTGTGACATTAGTCTTTTAATCCTAGATATGTTCTTTAGGTGATAGTAGGCTGATTTAGTAACTGTTTTAATGTGACTGTTGAAACTCAGGTCAGAGTCCATGACTACACCTAGATTTCTGGCTGTATCTGTTGGTTTGAACATTGCAGACTGAAGCTCAGCGCTTTATACGTTCTGCCTTGGCTCCAAAAACCATGACCTCAGTTTTATCTTTGTTTAATTGGAGAAAGTTCTGACACATCCAGTCATTGATTTGTTCAATGCACTTACTCAGTGTTTGAATTGGAGCATAGTCTCCTGGTGAAATTGTTACGTAAGTGTGTGTGTCATCTGCATCGCTATGGTAACTGATTTTGTTGTTCTTCATTATCTGAGCCAGTGGTAGCATGTAGACGTTAAAGAGAAGAGGCCCCAAGATGGAGCCTTGAGGTTCCCCACATGTCATATTTGTCAACTCAGATGTGTATTTACCTATAGAAACTAAGTTGTTTCTGTCTTGTAGGTAGGATTCAAACCAATTTAGAGCTGTTTCCGAAAGTCCCACCCAGTGTTCCAGTCGGTCTAGTAATATGCTGTGGTCAACAGTGTCAAACGCAGCACTGAGATCTAATAATACTAACACTGAAGTTCTGCCACTGTCTGTGTTTAAGTGGATGTCGTTAAAGACCTTTACAAGAGCAGTCTCAGTGCTGTGGTTTGGACGAAAGCCTGACTGGAACACATCGAAACAGTTATTTAAATGCAAGAAATTACTCAACTGTTGAAAAACAACTTTTTCAATGATCTTACCTAGAAATGGGAGGTTTGATATGGGCCTGTAATTGTTCATTACTGAAGCATCTAGATTATTCTTTTTTAAGAGCGGTTTAATGACTGCAGTTTTCAGGGCCTGTGGAAAAATACCTGAGTGAAGAGATTTGTTTACTATGTGAAGTAGATCTGTCACAATTCACATGTTAGGTCACGTTTGTAGTTTTGTCTGTGTTGGTGTTGTTCTTGTCTTTGGGTTTCCTGTCTTATTGTGTTAAGTGTTCACCCCGTTTCCTGCCTGCCTGCTTTCTGTCTGTTTCCCTCCCTGATTACCCGATTGTGTTCACCTGTTGTCCTTGTGTTTCTCCTCCCCTGCCCGGCTGTTTCTCGTTGTCATGATTACCCCTTCTTGTATTTAGTCTTGTCTCTGTCTGTGTTCAGTGTTGGGTCATTGTTTGTTGGTGACGGAGTTCACCGGAGAGTGTTCTGTTCTTTATTTGTCATTTATCCTTTATCCTTGGAATAAAGGGTTTCTCAAAGGTTATCTGCATTTGGGTCCTGCTTCCTTCACTCATCCGTGACAGAATGACCCAACCCGAAATGGACCCAGCAGACGATCCTTTTGAGGTGGAGCTGCAACATTTCTCTTTTCCTTTGGAATGTTGCCACGATTGGTGGAAGGAAGCGTCCAGTGTTCGGCTGAAGGAGGCCGCCCTGGTAGAGGCGCACCGGTTGGCGATAGAGAAGCCCGACTTGGTGGAATTCTTACCTGACTGGATGTTGGACTTCCTCTGGAGGTGTGATTTCCAGCCTGCTGACTACAGACGTCTCGGAGTGGTCCGTCCATGCTTCTGTCCCAGTTCCTGCTCCTGTTCTGGAGTCATGTGCTGGAAGTCGTCAGGCTTATGGAGGCCCACGGAGTATTCAGGCGGTTGCTAAGAGGAGTCGTCGCAAGGCCAGACAAGGAGCACGGGCCCCAGCAGCCATGGTTCCAGTCCCAGTACGGGCCAGAGTCCTGCACGGGTCTGATTTTCAAGACCCGCTCCCGCCCCGCACCCGCGACGTGCAATACCAAACCCGCCCCGCTACCCGCACATATTGCCAATTAATTCCGCAACCCGACCCGACCCGTCGGCACAAGATCCGCAACCCGACCCGAACCCGCATATATATATGAGCAGTGAAATAATTTACAGAATTCACAGAGCACGATTAAAGGGGAATGGAGCTCCCGAGAGCGCTGCGCTGCCTTAAATACAAGCTGTACAGTAACACTTACTGAACATAAACTATTCATTTGTTGCGTTTCACATAAATGTTCAGCTGGACGATGTATTCGAGCTGCTAATTTATGATGCAGAGAATCATGTAATTATGAATACACGCAGTTGCGTATTTGGCTCAAAAAGCGTTGGATGTTAATAATTACATAATAATAATAATCAAGTAGCCTAACCTACAACGTTTAAAGTGATAATTGTTGTCCATTTCATATGTGAAATTTGGATAGTATATTTTAAAACGAAGGTAGCCTAATCCAGGAAATACAATGCCTAAATGATGCCGTTCACTCCATGTAATTATATTCATGTAGACACATTAGATGGTCCTCCGCCCCTCCCAAAAAACGTGACTTATTAAAAACGGAACGTTATCATATTGTTATGCAACAATCACGTGCATTTATTTCATTTCATAATGTTAGTCATTATGGCTGACGATACAAAACAAATTGAAGCCAACTGAAATCAGTGCAATTGCAACAAGGCGGCCGCGGCAGTCTGACACTTTTAAACTGTTTAGAACAGTCAAGCTGGCTAATGCCAAAACAACAGACGTTTTTTAACAGACGTATAACCTTTTACACAGTCTGTAAAAGGTTATACGGATTATATAATATACGAAATATATACGTACATATAAAACATATAAAACGTACATATATTCCGTATAACACACTTTCTTTAACGCCATGTTCATCTCACAATTCAGTGTTTCTTTAGATTGCTATGCAGAAAAAGAATGTCATCAACTGTCGCTGGTTTCAATTGGCTTCTCCTTTCTGAGACCACAAATCCAGCCGTGGAAAAATCGCGCTCACTCGCGGCGCTTGAAGCTGGAATGGAAAGAATCGAACGAGCAATGTGTGCCACATTCGGAAACCTGGTTGCATGCTCCTTCCACCAGCTGAGAACATCGAAATTCTCCTCCCTCGGTGACTTGAAGTCGATGTATGCGCTCACTTCATCCTCAGTGCACTCATCGCTGGAAGAGGAATCCTCGACGTCGGATAATCCCTCCGATTGTCTAGCTCTCTTCTCGGGCGGTGGCCGCGGTGCTGAACTGACAGTGGCAACACGTTGTGTGGGCGATGCACGCCTCTCTTTTATGTCTAGAGGTGCGAATAGAGGGTACAAGATTAAGCATATGCAATTTTATAAACTTTACATATAGATTTCCTAATATTTTACATTTCATATTTGAAATGATGAAAACAGACAAGCAGGCCAATAAGCATATACAATACAGTAACAGTGGGCTATACTGTAACGTTAGGATAGTAACTTTTTTCCCAATTCTACCTCAATTTAATTTGAACACAGTATGAAATAAACTATGAGATCACTTGTATTTTCCTTCGGCCTTACCGTTCACAAGACGCCGCACTTCGTTGTGCACTGTTTCCATTGAATGTTCCTCCACAAGCAGCTTCAGACTTTTCAGCTTTGGGTGCAAAAACATGGCCAGTTTGTGCAAGAGGTGGATCTCCTACTTTTCAACCAGAATTATGAGACATGTTGCCTTTAGAGAGGAGAATGTCAGGTTGTCAGTGGAGGATGGTTGCAGGTGGCGTTTGAGACGATCGAGCCACACAGCGGTGAGGTGAAGGGTTGGAGTTTTGGATGCCTTAGTAGCCTCCTTGAATCTCTGAAGAAACATCACCATTGCCTTCAAAGTGTCTTCGCTCAAGTCGTTCAGACGACCCTCTTCTCCCTCTCTTTCCAACAGCAGTGCACGAACGTCCTCATATTGACAGCTGATCGACTCGAGCATTGTGTGGACTGAGTTCCAGCGCGTTTCCACTGATGCTTTTAACGTCTTTTTAAGACGATTCTGGAGACTCGTTTGCTTAAAGTAAGTTACGAGTGACTTTGCCCCTGTGACAAGCGTAGTCACTTCCTCTCCGAACGCATCTTCTTGGCTTGGTTTCCCGATCGTAGTGTACAGCACGGTGTTAAGGATGTGTGCAGCACAGCTCAGTCTTGTGACGGAGCGAAGGGCTGCCACTATGTTTGAACCCCTGTCTGTCACATACACCAGTTTGGTGAAGAAATCCTCAATGCTGTATCTCCGCAGGGCTTGGATTATTGCTGGTTTGATATTATCAGACGTTTTACGCAAGGTACTATCCCATTCCGACGTAGAAAGCACCCTTTCGACTAGCTCCCACTTGCTATTGATGTAATGTATCGTGTGACAAAGGTAGCTTATTTTCCGATAATCATCGGTCCACATGTCTAAAGTGACTGCTCCATTGTACTCACTCATCTGTTCTCTCAGCTCAGGAATTATGCTTTGGCGTAGTCTTCTGCATATTTTGTCACTCTGCGAGATATTGTTGTCGGATCTGGTAACAGCTGCATTGCATCGACACGGCCAGCCCGCGCACCAATGTCAATCAATCCCTGTGCTAATCCAGTGAAACCATCGCCACACACCGTTTCGAATGATCTAACATCACTGCAGACAAATTGTACTGCTAATTTGGACACAGTCTCCTTGTCTTCCCTTTTGGGTGCTTTTAAGATCACGGTTATTAGTGAAGTATTGAGTGATTGGTCTTGTACCTGTGGCATTGGCAGCGCAGCTCGACTCCATATGTTTTTTCAATGATGAAGTACCTAGCTTGCGGCTATCATAGGCCAACACTTTTTTGCACTTCTTGCAAGCAGCGAACCCAGCGACCTGGTTATGTTCTCCATCTAGGATGAGTCCAAAAGTCTCCCAGACAATGGATTTGGCTCTTGATGAAGAGTTTTCGGCAATACTGTATTCTCCGCTGGAGAGCTTCGCCTTTACCGGCTCAGTCATTTTGAATGTGGCGCGCTCAGTAGCAGATTGGCGCCGGTGCAGATGTTATGATTGTGCGCGGGGGAGAGTGGTCAGAGGTTATGCGCCGGCCCGCGGGGGAGAGGTCATAGGATTTAAACATTACATTAAATTATCATTTTTATATATTTATTATGCAACACCCGCGATCCGACCCGCATCTTCTTTGTTTTACCCGAACCCGAACCCGCATTTTTTTTTGTTGAAAAAATACCACCTGCGAATCACTGTTTTCGCGGGTCACCCGTCGGGTACCCGCGAGTACCCGACCCGATGCAGGACTCTGGTACGGGCCCCAGCAGCCATGGTTCCAGTCCCAGTACGGGCCCCAGCAGCCATGGTCCCAGTCCCAGTACGGGCCCCAGCAGCCATGGTCCCAGTCCCAGTACGGACCCCAGCAGCCATGGTCCCAGTCCCAGTACGGGCCCCAGCAGCCATGGTCCCAGTCCCAGTACAGGCCCCAGCAGCCATGTTTTCGGCTCCAAGACCGCCCCACACAGTCATTATCCAGGCTCCAGAACTGTATCATACAGCCATGTTTCCAGCTCCAGGGCCGGCCCCAGCGGCCATGGTCCCGGCTCCAAGAGCGCCCTATACAGTCATGTTTCCGACTTCAGAGCTGGATCTTATAGACAGGATTCTGGCTTCAATTCCAGTCCCTGCAGCCATGGTTTCAGCCCCAGTTCTGGCCCCAGCAGCCATGGTCCCGATCCCAGCTGCCACAGTCCCATCTCGGGTTCCCTCCTCTGGTTCCTCCTCGAGTCCCCTCTTTGGTTTCCCTCTCGAGTCCCCTTCTCTGGTTGCTCCTCTAGTCTCTCCTCTAGTCCCCTCTTTAGTCTCTGTTCGAGTCCCCTCTCTGTTTCCATCTCAAGTTCCCTCTTCAGTTCCCCCTCGAGTTCCCTCCTTTAGGCCCTCCTCTAGTCCCTCCTCGAGTCCCCTCTCTAGTTCCCCTCTCGAGTTCCCTTCTCTAGTTACTCCTCTAGTCCCTCCTCTAGTCTCTCCTCTAGTCCCCTCTGTAGTCCCTTCTCGAGTCCCCTCTCTGTTTCCATCTCCAGTTCCCTCTCGAATTCCCTCCTTTAGGCCCTCCTCTAGTCCCTCCTCGAGTCCCCTCTCTAGTTCCCCTCTCGAGTTCCCTTCTCTAGTTACTCCTCTAGTCCCTCCTCTAGTCTCTCCTCTAGTCCCCTCTGTAGTCCCTTCTCGAGTCCCCTCTCTGTTTCCATCTCCAGTTCCCTCTCGAATTCCCTCCTTTAGTCCCTCCTCTAGTCCCTCCTCGAGTCCCCTCTCTAGTTTCCCTCTCGAGTTCCCTTCTCTAGTTACTCCTCTAGTCCCTCCTCTCTCCTCTAGTCCCCTCTTTAGTCTCTGTTCGAGTCCCCTCTCTGTTTCCATCTCCAGTTCCCTCTCGAATTCCCTCCTTTAGTCCCTCCTCTAGTCCCTCCTCGAGTCCCCTCTCTAGTTTCCCTCTCGAGTTCCCTCTCGAGTTCCCTTCTCTAGTTACTCATCTAGTCCCTCCTCTCTCCTCTAGTCCCCTCTTTATTCTCTGTTCGAGTCCCCTCTCTGTTTCCATCTCAAGTTCCCTCTCCAGTTCCCCCTCGAGTCCCCTCTCGAGTTCCCTCCTTTAGGCCCTCCTCTAGTCCCTCCTCGAGTCCCCTCTCTAGTTCCCCTCTCGAGTTCCCTTCCCTAGTTACTCCTCTAGTCCCCTCTGTAGTCCCTTCTCGAGTTCCCTCGCTGTTTCCATCTCGAGTCCCCTCTCCAGTTCCCCCTCGAGTCCCCTCTCGAGTTCCCTCTCGAGTTCCCTCCTCTGGTCCCTCCTCTGGTCCCTCCTCGAGTCCCCTCTCTAGTTCCCCTCTCAAATCCCCTCTCGTGTTCCCTTCTCTAGTCCCCTCTGGAGTCCCCTCTCCAGTCTCCTCTCGAGTCCCCTCTCAAGTCTCCGCTCGAGTTCCCTCTCCATTCCCTATTCAAGCCCCTACGCAAGTGTCGTTGGAGGTCCCGCCGTCTGCTCCCCTGCCGGGGGTCCTGCCAACCCTGTGTCCTGTGCCGTTGGGGGTCCCGCCGTCTGCTCCCCTGCCGGGGGTCCTGCCAGCTCTGTGTCCTTTGCCGTTGGAGGTCCCGCCGTCTACTCCCCTGCCGGGGGTCCTGCCAACCCTGTGTCCTGTGCCGTTGGGGGTCCCGCCGTCTGCTCCCCTGCCGGGGGTCCTGCCAGCTCTGTGTCCTGTGCCGTTGGAGGTCCCGCCGTCTACTCCCCTGCCGGGGGTCCTGCCAGCTCTGTGTCCTGTGCCGTTGGAGGTCCCGCCGTCTGCTCCCCTGCCGGGGGTCCTGCCAACCCTGTGTCCTGTGCCGTTGGAGGTCCCGCCGTCTACTCCCCTGCCGGGGGTCCTGCCAGCTCTGTGTCCTGTGCCGTTGGAGGTCCCGCCGTCTGCTCCCCTGCCGGGGATCCTGCCAGCTCTGTGTCCTGTGCCGTTGGAGGTCCCGCAGAATACTCCCCTGCCGGGGGTCCTGCCAACCCTGTGTCCTGTGCCGTTGGAGGTCCCGCCGTCTACTCCCCTGCCGGGGGTCCTGCCAACCCTGTGTCCTGTGTCGTTGGAGGTCCCGCCGTCTATTCCCCTGCCGGGGGTCCTGCCAACCTTTTCTCCTGTCCCGTTGGAGGTCCCGCAGAAGACTCTTCTGCCGGGGGTCCTGCCAACCCTATATCCCGTGCCGTTGGAGGTGCTACCGGGGGCCCTGCCAGCCCCATGTCCATCACCGGTCTCGCCGGGGTTCCTGCCAACTCCTGGTCCTTTTCCGTGGGGGATCCTGCCGAAGCTTGTCCGACCGGCTCCGGTTTCTGTCCGGCCGACACCGGGTCCTGCCCGATCTCCGGAACTGGCCCATCAGTGCTTTCCTGCCCGGCCTCCTGATCCTGTCCGGTCGACACCGGCTCGAGCCCGGCCCCCTGAGAGCCGCGGTCTTCGCCCTCGAGCTCGGCCCCCTGAGAGCCGCGGTCTTCGCCCTCGAGCCCGGCCCCCTGAGAGCCGCGGTCTTCGCCCTCGATCCCGGCCCCCTGAGAGCCGCGGTCTTCGCCCTCGTGCCCGGCCCCCTGAGAGCTGCGGTCTTCGCCCTCGGGCCCGGCCCCCTGACTCTTCCTGCCGCTGCCTTCGGTCCTCCATGGTCCCCACCTTGGACTCTGTTTTGACCCCGGGTCGTCCGCCCGAGACCCCTTCCTGGTCCTCCGCTGTGTTCCTGGGCTGTCAGCCCAAGACCCGTCCTCCGGACCCCCTCCGCCCACCCTGCTTGGGGTTTTGGACTTTTTTGTTTAGTTTTTTTTTAGGGACGTCTGGAATCCGCCCCTTGAGGGGGGGGTTCTGTCACAATTCACATGTTATGTCACGTTTGTAGTTTTGTCTGTGTTGGTGTTGTTCTTGTCTTTGGGTTTCCTGTCTTATTGTGTTAAGTGTTCACCCCCGTTTCCTGCCTGCTTTCTGTCTGTTTCCCTCCCTGATTACCCGATTGTGTTCACCTGTTGTCCTTGTGTTTCTCCTCCCCTGCCCGGCTGTTTCTCGTTGTCATGATTACCCCTTCTTGTATTTAGTCTTGTCTCTGTCTGTGTTCAGTGTTGGGTCATTGTTTGTTGGTGACGGAGTTCACCGGAGAGTGTTCTGTTCTGTATTTGTCATTTATCCTTCAAATAAAGGGTTTCTCAAAGGTTATCTGCATTTGGGTCCTGCTTCCTTCACTCATCCGTGACAAGTTCTGAGGCCATGCAAGGCAAAACATCTTTGAAAAATCCTGTTGGAATAATATCAAGGCAGCAGGAGGAGGACTTCAGAAGTTGAATAATGTCTTCTAGGTTTTTATCATTAATCTGATGGAACTGTGTCATGGTGTCTGAATTGATGTTAGGTGGACACGGAGACAACACATCTGCTGTTCCTGATGCAGAGGCACTGACTGCTGGTCTGATGTTCTGAATGTTGTCAGTGAAGAAGGCAAAGTCATTGCACGCCCTGGTGGTTAGAAATGCAGAGGCTACTGACACTGGGGGGTTAGTCAGTCTGTCGACGGTAGCAAACAAGGCACGTGCGTTGTTTGTGTTTTTGGTAATGATGTCAGAGAAAAACGATTGTCGTGCGTTTTTCAATTCCAAATTATAAAGGCCAAGTCTCTCTTTATAGATTTCAAAGTGAACCTGGAGATTTGTTTTTCGCCACCTGCGTTCAGCTTTTCGACATTCTCTTTTTTCTGTTCTCACGGTCATGGCCTTTCTCCATGGAGACATGTTCTTCCCAGTCACTTCCTTTACCTTAGTTGGAGCAATGGCATCTATAACATTTTTAATTCTTGAATTAAAATGATCTACCAGCTCATTTACTGAGATGTTAGCAGGGGCAAGTGTGGAAGAAAAATTCTGAGTAAACATTTCCCTAGTGTTTTCAGTTAAATATCGCTTTGTGGTTACCTCTTTCTGAACACTTGTGTGAACAGAAATAGAGCTCTCAAAGAAAACACAGGAATGATCAGAGAGTGCAACATCAGTCACCACGACCTCAGAGATATTCAGACCCTTTGAGATAATGAAGTCCAGAGTGTGCCCCTTATTGTGCGTGGGCTCCGTCACATGCTGAGTCAGTCCATAGCTATCAAGAACACAAAACAGTTCTTTAGCCCCTCTGTCCTGGGGGTTGTCAACATGGATGTTAAAATCACCAACAATGACTAGACGGTCAAAGTCAATACACACTATAGACAGCAGTTCAGTAAAGTCATCACAAAGCTTGCTCAGTATTTGGATGGTCTATAGATATTTAGGAACAGAGCTCGAGAGGAGCGTTTCAGCTGAAGGGCCACATATTCAAAAGAAGCAAAGTTTCCATACGATGTCTTCCTGCATTGAAGGGAATCATTGAACAGAATAGCAGCTCCACCCCCTTTCTTATGCATTCTTTCCTGACTCATAAAACTAAAGTTGGGAGGGGTTGATTGGATAAGAACAGCTGCACTGTTATTTTTGTTCAATCCAAGTTTCTGTTAAAAACATAAAATCCAGATTGTGCTCAGTGATAAAATCATTGATTAAAAATGTTTTTCCTGCCAAAGACCTGACATTTAATAAAGCTAGTTTAAGTTTGTTAAACACACTATCAGTCATGTTTTTTGTAACAAGCTGTGGCTGACATGGAATCACTGCTACATTAGATAAACTCACACAAACGTTTGAGCGCTTCCTGTTTCTAAGATGATTCACCGCTCTCAATCTGTTACCTATCAACACAGATATCGGCAAAGCTCCAGGCAGGCAGGGCCCGGGCATGTCCTGGAAAGAGTTGAGAGTGCCATACGCCCTTGAGCCTGGACCCAGCACATATCAGTAAGAGTTTGTTGCGTTTTGTACACACACATCCCTATCAGGAGACGGGGGAGACGGTGCGGGGGTAGAGGACATGCTGCCAGGGGGGGGAGGTGGTTGACGTAGGCACGGTGATGGAGACGGGGGAGATGGTGCGCGTCTCTGCAGTGATTTTGGTGGGCGTCGTTGAGGAGCGGGGGTAAAGGACATGCTGCCAGCCCTGCGTATCGCCTTAGTTTGGTCTTTGAAATCCAGGAAGGAATCGGTGCCAGCCCTCTGTATCTCCTTTGTGTGTTCAACGATCTCCAGGATGGTGGGCGAGGGTGAAAGGGTGAGCGGAGTATCCTCAAAGGCGTTGACAGGGGGGGGGGGTGACGGGCGGTGGGGGCTCCTCCGTGTGTTTCATAGGTCTCCCATAATCAGAACATTCCTCAGGCGGTGCAGTGATACTTCTTCAGGGTGTTCTGAGCGATGTGTTGTGTCTATCTGCTGTTTTGATTCCTCTTGCCGCTTGTCCTTGGCAGAGGGAACAGATTGATGACGCAGGCAGTTGAATATGTTAGAGATAAACAATTTCACTCCTGACTTGTTCAGCTAAACTCCATTTGCCTTGAAAAGATGTCTGCGGTCCCAAAAAAAGTTAAAGTTGTCAACAAAATGCACAGAATGGTCAGAACAGACAGTTGAAAGCCAGCTGTTCAGTGCAGACAGTCTGCTGAATCTCTCCACTCCTCTTCTGACTGGCGGCAGAGGGCCACTGATGAACACCTCTGCATTTAGAGAGCTGGCCGTTTCCAACAGACATTTAAAGTCTTCTTTCAGCACTTCTGACTGTTGTTTCACAACATCATCTGTTCCAATGTGCAGAACCACATTCTTCACAGTCGGATGTTCAGCCCCAATATGCAGGATCTTCTCAGCCAAGTCAGAGACCGTATCCTTGGGAAAACAGAGTACTTTGATGTTGTTCTTATTACACAGACCTTTTACATCTCTTACAGCAGAGTCACCCACAATCAGAGTTTCAGGCCCAGTCGTTAGCTTTCCCTCTAGCCTTTTACTTTTGGAGTAGCTATTGGTCCTTACCCTGCTGTGTGAAGAGGACGGGTTATCCAGGTCATCAGAAAGAGATCTCCGGCTCTCGGTCAGCGGAGCGTATCTGTTCTGGATTGGCACACTTGGTGGTTTAGGAGGATTTTCTGTAGTTCTCCCTTTAGCAGCTGTCCACGGCTGTTTCCTAGTATGAATAGGGGTTGAAGAGGCGCTCTTCCTGGGTGATAACAATGCAGGCCAGCCGGTCGCATCACAGATTTCTGAGCACTGGGCTCTGCCTGTTATCCGTCCTCCCAAATCCCATGGAAATGATTTACTCTTCAGCTTTGCACCCAGAGAGTTCCAGGGAGGACTACCACTTGTAGATGTATTACCCGGTACACACCCCTCCTGTTCCTTGGAATCCTTGTAGCTGCTAACTAGCTGTGAGTTAGCATACCCTTTTCCACTATTTTGCAACACTGGTAAAGTGGTGTCATTCCCACGACATAGTCCATTCACTTCCACGTTAACTTCCAACCGTTGCATTTTCAATTCCAACACAGCCATCTTCTGTATAAGTTTGTGGAAGTCATCTGTAGAGAACGGAGGCATTTTGCTGCTAACTAGCTTAAGCTAAATAGCATGCAGTAGCCTACCAGGCTTTAGCTGTTGCTAGGCCACGCTACTGTAAGACTGAGGTCGTCGTAAAACTGTTGAAATATGGCTGAAAACCTCCGTCTATTTACGAAGATGAACTGTCCCAGTGATAAGTTAATGTCCAGGAGCCGCTGCTCGAAGTTTTCAGAGAATAAGAGTAGGAAAATCAGCATAAAAAGTAAGCAGAGGCAGGAGCAAGCAGAAACGCGTCTGCACTGTAAGAAAGATAAGGCAAGAGGGAGTAGGATAGTGTGGGAGACTGTGTCGAATGCGGCGGAGATGTCCAGGAGGATGAGGATGCTGACGAGGCCTGAATCGGCGGCTATGAGGAGGTCATTGGTTATTTTAATAAGGGCCGTCTCTGTGCTGTGGTTGGATCTGAAGCCTGGTTGGAAGGGTTCGTAGAGCTCATGGTCGGACATATGATGGTGGAGTTGGGCAGCAACTGCTCTTTCCATGATCTTGCTAAGAAAAGGAAGGTTGGAGATCGGCCGAAAGTTGCTGGGGTCCTCGGGGTCGAGACCAGGTTTTTTGACGATGGGGGTGACAGCTGCTATCTTGAGGACGGCGGGAACCTTGCCTGATTCCAGGGAGGAGTTGATAATTTTAACAATGGTGGAGCAGAGGATGGGTAGGCAAGTTTTGACCAGGGCAGAGGGCATGGGGTCGAGGGAGCAGGTTGTAGCCTTAGATTTTGAGACAAGTTTGGTAACCTGTGTGGCATCCACTGGTGCAAAGGAGGAGAGACAACATTGAGGCAGGTGTTGAGTTGAGCTAACAGTGAGAGGTGGTGTGGCGTGTGGATGGGATGGGGCAGAGGCCTGGAGTTCCTGGTGGATGGAGTTGACTTTGTCCTCAAAGAAGTCAAGGAACCTGGTGCAAAGCTCGGGGGCGTCTGCTGGGTTGGGGGGGTCAATTGGGCGGAGTAGGCGGTTTATGGTGGAGAAGAGCATACGGGGGTGGTGTTGCTGGTCACCGATGAGTGAGGAGTAGTAGTGTGCCTTAGCTTTTGAGAGGGCGTCCTTGTAAGATTTGACATGCTCTCTATACGCCTCCAGATGGACGGTGAGGCCAGATTTTTTGTGGAGCCGCTCCAGTTGGCGGCCAGAGGCTTTCATGGCACGGAGACTGGTGGTGAACCAGGGGGCTGAGTGGGTGAAGGAGACAGTGCGAGTAATGAGGGGGGCAAGTGAGTCGAGACTCAGGGAAAGAGCAGTGTTGTACTGGGCTACCAGTCCGTCAACCGAGGTGTCAGGGGGATCGGAGGCCAGGTGGCTAGCTATGAGGCTGGTTATGGCTGGTGCGCTCACTGATTTTAGGCTCCTGGAGGTGATTGTCCGCAGTACAAGCTCTCTGGGGAGGGCACAGTGAACAGGATGGCATGATGGTCGGAGACAGCCAGGTTGAGGCACTGCAGGTGGGATGCAGTTGTGCCAGAGCTACATACCAAATCCAGGGTGTGGCCTTTGGCATGGGTGGGATCATGGACATACTGTTCAAAATTGAAGCAGTCCAGAAGTGCCAGGAAGTCAGAGGCAAATGTGCAACTGGGTGAGTCCACATGAATGTTAAAGTCTCCAAGAAGGAGCGTAGATGGGGACATGGAGCAGATTGAGGTGAGTAGCTCAGATAGTTCCGACAGGAAGATGGCAGAGGCTTTGGGGGGCGATATATAAGAACAGCCTGGAGCTCCAGATAGAGTGAAGGCAAGACATTCAAGTGAGGTGGTGTTGGGTACAGGAAGCTCTTTGATCGAGATGTCTGCCCTGTATATTACAGCCAGCCCACCGCCCGACCAGTGGAGCGGGGCTTTTGGAGGTAGACATAGCCAGGAGGTGTGGCTTGGGTGAGTAATAGGAAGTCCTGTCCAGTTTGCCATGTTTCGGTTAAGCAGAGGAAGTGAAGTTTATGATCAGTGATAATGTCATTAATTAGAGGTGCTTGTTTGTTCAGTGATCGAACATTCTGCAGCATGAATGTTGCATTGTTGTTTGCAGTTGTTGAGGCAGAGGGGGTGAATGGGCTGATGACGTCGATATAGCTGAGAGGTCTCAGATTACAGCTATGCACGTAGGGTGTGCTCTGATGACGTCGGCGAAGTGCGACGGACCGCCTGTCTGTCTATGTGGTGGGGATGTCATGGTCAGAGTTGACAAACTTGCGACGTGCAGCCCAATGCACATAGCGGGGACGGCGAAGGAGTCCAACTGATTGTATTGTGGTGAGGCAGTTAGGAGTGTTGTGGCAGACAAGATTCCACATTTGCAGAGCGGAGTATTTCCAGAGAGCCATGTCAGCAGCACAGAGGAGCAGCGGCTAGCTACGAGCTGCTAAGCAGGGGCTAGGCGGCAGCTACATTGAGAAGCCAGCAGTGGCTAGCAATGAAATGCTAACAAGAAACTGGGTAGCAGCTGAGTTGAGGGGCAGTGGCGGCCGGCCCATAGGGGCGCTAGGGGCGCCGCCCCACCTCTTCCCACATACAAAAAAACATATTAAAAAAAATATTACATTTAAAAAAAAATATTTAAAAAGAAAATATTTAAAAAATATATATATTTTATACTTTTATTTTTAATGAACAAGGTAAATATCATACAATTGGTATCAGTAAAATGTATAATCTACAATAAAATCCCGTTAAAAAAATTGTGTTACGATGTCTAAAGTTACTGATAAGTCACCTGTTTCCTGCCTGGCCTTGCCCGTGGCATTAGTTTATCATTACGGGGCAGAGCCCCCGAGCGAAACAGCAGCAACCAGCACGTTGCAAAAGTCTCAATAGTAAACTGTGCCGCCGAAACATAATTTCAGCCAATCAGCGCCGTCAAATATGTTGGTCACGTGGGCGCTCACGTTGGCGCCCATGTTGCTTACGTGCGTTGACCTGAGTTGTTTTTTAGACTCGTGAGTAACCAAGGTGACGCAGTATTTGGATGAGAATGGTGTGCAGGTGGAGTCGCCGGAGCCTCGGTCCGCCCAAGAGCTACTCTCCAATCCTTTGAAAGGAGAAGTTTGGGAGATAAATTGATACTTAAAGACCTTGGACCGGACCAACCCGATTTGTATATATCACAGCAAGCTCGTGAAAAAGACAAAACGTATCAACAAGGCTTCTCACATGGCTAGCTGGATGCAAACAGGTAAATGCTATCTTTTGTTTCACATGCTTGCTCTTCAAACAGCCGGGGACAGATACGATCTGTTCAGAAACTAGACAGAAGTGAAACAAGTACAAACCACAGACTGCCTGTGTCATGGAGAATACAGTCGCTGGTTTATTTATGTCTGGAGGCCGTTGTTGTGAGTGTGGACGGTCGGAGCATATATAGCGTTAGCTTAGCCAATCTCCATTTAAAAAAACGCATTCTAAAAGGTGTTTTTCTGTCGTCTGTCTGCAGACTCAAAGCATTAATTCATGGTTTTTACTAACCGGTATCAGTGTGTTGTTACTTCGGCATCATTTTGAAACGTGTATTACAATTAAATCACGGTAAAATATGTTCATCTTGTTGTAGTTGTAGCCCCCTTGCCAGCGATTCTCTCTCTAGTTTAGCATGCTCAGCCCGACTCAGCCTGGTTGTTCCTGGCCCTGGAACCACGATTTTATGGGGCCAGAAAAACTGTGAATTAGGACCCGCTAGCCGGTACTAGGCCAAGTGGAAACGCAACCAAAAACGGGCCCCGCACGGCTCGGCATTGTCTGTGTCATGGCGAATACAGTCGCTGGTTTATTTATGTCTGTAGGCCGTTGTTGTGAGTGTGGAGTGAGCATATACAACATTAGCTTAGCCTGGTCGACCCAATCTCCATTCAGAAAAAAAGCATTCTAAAAGGTGTTTCTCTGCCGTCTGTCTGCAGACTTGTCAAAGCATTAATTCATGGTTTTTACTAACCGGTATCAGTATGTTGTTACTTCGGCATCATTTAGAAACGTGTATTACAATTTAATCACGGTAAAATATGTTCATGTTGTTGTAGTTGTAGCTCCCGAGCGCGTCTTGTTTGAATGATGCGAGTAAACACAGCTGGCAGCCGCGGTGAAACTCGAGCGACTAGAGCGATGCGATAGGAGCGTTTAGAGCGAAGCGAATATTCGCATCGCGTCCGGTCTGAACGCAGCATTAAAGCAAGCTCCACGCTGCACTGGAAACGCGCCATTACATCACCAGAAGTCCTAATTTAAGGGGTCATTTCTCCCAAAAAAAAATGTTTTACTCACTATATCAACAGCCCCACCAAAAATATTTTCCACCAGCCGCCACTGGAGGGGACAGACTGGGGATGTGGAGAAGGAAATGGAGCTCCAGAGATCCCAGGTTGAAGAGGATGGCTGGTAGCTACGCAGGAGCTAGCGGTTGAACGGCGGCTAGCAGTGACAGCCGATCGTCAGCTGGCAGTGACAGCTGATCGTCTGAGAATGTGTATGTGTAATAGGTACACAGTCGATAGATCCAGACAGTTATGGTAGCTTTAACAGACTATTTGCAGTGGATTTGTGGTTGTTAGAACACAAAAACACGGGGAAATAACAGCACAGAAAACACGATTTTTCTTTTGGCTACGAAGTGAAGCGGCGACAAACACGCCAGCGTCCTCACTCACGCAACTCCATTTCATTTCTACATGGCAGTTTGTGTCCCTTGTTTTACTTTGGCCAAATGTGTCTTCCTCTGTGTCAATTTGTCTGTTCAAATTCCCCAACAGCAGCCCACTCCAAAGGGGAAACATCCCTAGATAGTTGTCAAAAAGGACACCAACAATACCAGGGCAAAAGTATGGATTTGCATCCTGTGGGGTTTCGACCTCCTCTTTTTCAAGCTCTCCCTGTACCTCCTCCATGACCTTCCTAAACTCATATGTCAAGGGAGATCTGCCAACAATTGTGTGGGCATTTCTTCTTTCTTCATCATCTTCCTCCTGAGTTAAGGGGCTGTCTCCTAACTTGTCCCCCTCTTCCATGTCGGGAATCCTGCATTCTTGAAGATTTTACATTATAAATCTTCACCAAAATTATTCAAACACCATATTCTTCCAAACTCTCTGCTGTATTATGACCACCAGGAGACTATTGATGTGTGTAGTGAGTTCGGTAGAAATATACTGTATAATAGTGAAGTGATTGAATATTATTGTATTCTCTTTTTTCGGAGTTGCACTTTGCAGACGGTCCCTGAGCCAGGGGCGGTTCTAGGAGGGCCAGGGGGGGCCAGTGCCCCCTAACACTGACTTTGGACCCCCCTGTGGCCCCCCTGAAAATGAAAAAAAAACTAGGCGTAACTAACGCTATTTGTCTTTCTAGTCGGACCCATTAGAGCAGGGGTCTCCAACACGTCGATCGCGAGCTACCGGTAGCTTGCAAGCCTTCAATAAGTAGCTCGGCCAAGCAAATCCAAAATGTAAAAAATACACACAAAAAAAAGGAAATGTAATTTAAAGAATCGACCCTTTGCATAAACGAAACCTCAATCTTAGCGAACTCTATCTACTTACTACAACTCTATATCTATCCAACACCCCTCCTCCCCCTCACCCCCTACAATGAATATCGACCAATCACGTTCTTGTAACAGTTTAAAACGGGAGTGATTAGTAAAATATGCATAAATAAAAAGAAAGAATGCTAACTAGGTAACATAAGATAAGAATACACAAGTTTAAATGATTTGTTATTGGTTGTGATCATATTCTAAAGATGTTTGGATTATTGAAAATACAGCTCCCTTTCATCTGAGTGTTGAGAGCTGTGTCCATGAATTCATGTTGTGCTCAAAGTGCACCAGATTGATACTTTTTACTTCAACATTTAAAAATAAATCTTCCATGTATGCCCCCGGACCCCCTTAGAGGAGGTGAGATCCACCCCAAATAAAGCAGGTTACATTAATTAAATTGCAAACATTTTCTTTTAGTAAACACTGCAAACGGGTCCCACAGACCCAAACAGCACACAAAGGTTAAAGGTCAGAATATAATAATGTTAAAATGTGCTAAATATATACACTGCAAAAAACAATAAAAGAGGAGTAAAAGTAGCCCTCGACTTGTTTTATTTTTTGAAAGTAGCCCTCACCCTAAAAAAGGTTGGTGACCCTGCTGTAAGGAGTGATAGTGACTTGTAGAAAAACCGGAAGCTGCGCTAACCTCTGGTGCCTACCATTAGCAGCTAATTTTTCTACTCCGATTTTTGCATAAAAATGGAATTATGGATTATCAATACTTTTTTCAAAGTGACAGACACATTGCTCTAACCCAGTGGTTCCCAAACCACGTGAGGTGGTGTGCCGTGAGGCAAGTCCGGGTGTGCCGTGGGATTTTGTGACAACCATACGTTATTATTGCAATATACAACTACACAAAAATAATACTTTTTTAATTTACTATATCATTACATCACATTGCATTTAGCTGACGCTTTTATCCAAAGCGACTTACAATAAGTACATTCGACCAGGAAGACACAACCTTGAAGAAAACAGAATCATATAAGAACATCAGGTTTCATAGCATTTCAAAGAGCCAATCGTTTCAAGTGCTGCTCAACTGGCTTTAGATAAGCCAGTCCTTTATTAGTATATAAGTGCTCTGTTAGCAGTTCTTTGTTAGTCATTCTATCGCTCGAGGTGGAGTCGAAAGAGATGAGTTTCAGTCTGCGCCGGAAGGTGTGTAAGCTTTCTGCGGTCCTGATGTCAATGGGGAGCTCATTCCACCATTTTGGAGCCAGATTAGCAAACCGATGTGAGGGTCTAAGGACAGAGGGTGTCGTATTGTCATACTGATATTCTGTACACACTGTGAAGTCCACTGAGACAAATGTAACATTTGTGATATTGGGCTATAAATAAACATTGATTGATTGATATTATAAATAACAAGTCCCGGACCAGGGCGGGCCCTTGGCATAGGCAGTATAGGCGAATTCTAAGGGCGCATCAATCTATGGGGGACGCCGAAAATAAAAATAAATAAATAAAAAAGTTAGAAATTAAAAAGATATTATATATTTTTTACATTTCATAACAACACAATTTCCCGATTTTGGATCAACAAAGTACATCTTATTATCTTATACTAACAGAACCACGCCTATATTGCGTACAGCGCTCATAAACTATGGCGCACCCCCCCCCAAAATCAAGTTGAACCGCCCCTGTAAAAACCAGAGGTTTATGTGAAATAGTTATTTTTTTGAAATAATGGTTTTAGTGTGCAATTATAGGTTTTAATTTTATATTTGTGTTCATTTAAAATAAATCAAACTCCCAAAAAACGTATACAGCTTTTATTAACATTGTAATTGACTGTGTAAGCGGCCGCAGGGGGGAAAGCTTTAGAGAGCTCTCCCCTGAAAGACTGAGCGGCTCTGATAACCTCAGCTCAGTGAGGTAAAGGCACACCTTTATATGATCATTATAGTTATACAAAAATAAGAGAAGTATAAAATACTATATGACAGTTAAAAAAAGTTGTTATTAATAAACAAGAATAAAGTTTAAAAAGGGGAGTGATTTGTAAAATATCCATAAAGAAAAATCTGTTTACAGTTCTGTTTCATAGAGAGATGGGTGTTGAGCAGAGATGGGGTCGTTACTAAAAAAAAGTAATATATTACATATTACTTTAAAAAAAAGTAATATATTACACTACTTCGTTACTCTCTACATAAAGTAATTTGTTACTTTACCCGTTACTTTACTCGTTACTTTACTCGTTACTTTAGTCGCAGGGCCGGCCCGCCCCTCCCTACAGGCAGATCACGCAGACTGCTAAAGTTTCAAATGTTCTCTTTAGTTCAGTTTCCATTGTCGCATAAGACTGATCCAGATCCTGAATGTTTTCCTATCTGACCATGGCTGTCCTCTGTCTCCTGCTATCTGACCGTGGCTGTCCTCTGTCTCCTGCTATCTGACCGTGGCTGTCCTCTGTCTCCTGCTATCTGACCGTGGCTGTCCTCTGTCTCCTGCTATCTGACCGTGGCTGTCCTCTGTCTCCTGCTATCTGACCGTGGCTGTCCTCTGTCTCCTGCTATCTGACCGTGGCTGTCCTCTGTCTCCTGCTATCTGACCGTGGCTGTCCTCTGTCTCCTGCTATCTGACCGTGGCTGTCCTCTGTCTCCTGCTATCTGACCGTGGCTGTCCTCTGTCTCCTGCTATCTGTATATTTTGCGCAGTCTATCTCTGCTCACGCTGTTGCGTCGGCGTGTTCTCCTGCGTGTTGGCCATGTGTTGCACTGGAGCCAGACTGGAGCACACCGCAAAGACTTCAGCCGAGCACGTACGAACTGCGCATGCGTAAGTGGCAATAACTCTCCTTACCAGCAGGCGGCGGTAGTGTGTATTCGTCATTGAAAACAGGCAACAACCGGAAAACAGAGAAGAAGAACAGACTACGTGTGTGTGATATAAATAAACAGCTATGTGCGTTAGCTTCACCTTAGCATGTGTTCTTTGCAGATGTTTGTTGAGGTTTGATTATGACTGATTTTAGTAAGTAACGAAGTAACGCGTGTCGGGGCAATGTTAGTAACTGTAGTGTGATTACTGAATTATAAAAGTAACGCGTTACACTACTCCGTTACCGACAAAGTAATATTATTACAGTAACGCGTTACACCCAACTCTGGTGTTGAGAGATGTATCCATAGTAGGGATGTTAAGATTCACCGATTCACATCGGTGCATCGGCATAAAGGTTCAAGATGCGAGTGCACCGGTTGAAAGAGTGCACATCGGCTACAGTTTGGGTTGAACTCGCGATGCATCGATTGTAGCGTCTTTGCATCGGTAAAAAAACGATTCATTCATATACAATCCTCTCATCCAATCAGCACTCAGCAGAGACGACCTGTGAGCTCTGCTTCGCACTACGGAGGCCGAGAGTCTCAGTTATCAGCACTCAGGAGTCGAGGAGAAAGAGAAACACTACGGAGGCCGAGAGTCTCAGTTATCAGCACTCAGGAGTCGAGGAGAAAGAGAAACACTACGGAGGCCGAGAGTCTCAGTTATCAGCACTCAGGAGTCGAGGAGAAAGAGAAACACTACGGAGGCCGAGAGTCTCAGTTATCAGCACTCAGGAGTCGAGGAGAAAGAGAAACACTACGGAGGCCGAGAGTCTCAGTTATCAGCACTCAGGAGTCGAGGAGAAAGAGAAACACTACGGAGGCCGAGAGTCTCAGTTATCAGCACTCAGGAGTCGAGGAGAAAGAGAAACACAGCGCACCGAACAATACCTAGGAATCAAACGTTTGGCAACACTTCGGATTTTACAAGAAAGACGGACAACTTGAAAAATCGCTCTCGAACTGTAAACGATGCCATGTCGCTTTAAAGTACACGAGTACGAGGAACTTAGCGATGCCCATAAAGAGGCGACATGGGGTCTGCGGCTGCAAAGAGAAACCTGGAAGTTAGACAGCGTGAAATCACTCAGTGAGGGTTCTGTCAGAGAGAGGGGTTTGGTTTACAGCAGCCTGTGACCAATCACAGCTCAATGTCTTCCTCACTGTAAGCAGTTATGAAAGAGCTGTTTGTGAAAGAGGTTATTTTCCTTTTTTTGTTCCCATAGAAACCAGTGCTTTCTGCTCGCTGGATGAGTGTTCAGCACATCAGGCTGGCAGCTATTTGGGCATTAATTGTTATCATGAGCAATGCATCCTTACATAGTTTAGCTGTGAGGTGTTATCACATTGAACTCTGGAGAGTTTCAGGTAAAAAATAAACAGCATGATGGGATGTGCAGCACGAGCAGAGAGAACCACATATGGAAAGCACTTTTTTGTTAATTTATCAATCAATCAATCAATCAATGTTTATTTATAGCCCAATATCACAAATGTTACATCTGTCTCAGTGGTCTTCATAGTTTGTACAGAATATCAGTATGACAATACGACACCCTCTGTCCTTAGACCCTCTGTCCTTAGACCCTCTGTCCTCAGACCCTCTGTCCTCAGACCCTCTGTCCTCAGACCCTCTGTCCTTAGACCCTCTGTCCTTAGACCCTCTGTCCTCAGACCCTCTGTCCTTAGACCCTCACATCGTACAAGGAAAAACTTCCGGAGAAACCCCACAGTTTAAAGGGAACATGGAGAAACCTCAGGAGGAGCAACAGAGGAGGGATCCCTCTCCCAGGACGGACAGACGTGCAATAGATGCCGTGTGTAAATTGAAGAGATAATACATTTGCAACATAGGTAGTCCAGATGTTTGGAAATGCATGTGTGTATAATAGGAAGATGAATCCACGAGGATATCCATCCAGGACCGATGATCCAGGACCACAGCTAAAATCTTGCCTAGGGCAGCAAATTCGTCAGGGCCGGCCCTGTCCCGGACAATCGGACGTGTGCTTTTTCGCACACTGCAAGTTAGCTGAAATTAACCAGCTAGATTTCACTGTTTTTCGTTATTTTGTTCTCATAATAATAATAATAATAATAATAATAATAATAATAATGGGTTCCATTTATAAAGCACTTCATATTTGAATTCAAATCCCGAAGTGCTACAAGTAGTGAGCATGAACAGTATAAATACACATTACACAACACGGTAGAATTAATAAAAAAGCAATAAAAAAAATAAAATAAAAAATAAATGCCCAAGCCTCACATTTTGGGGAAACAAGTCGTTCTCTGGAATATCTTGGTGACTAATAAAAAAAAATTCTACACAAGCTATCAGACTGTCTGCCTGTTTAAGCAGCAACTTTGAATTATTTAGGAATTTTAATTATCAACCAACCTTTTGGCTGTATCGATTGTGGAGAGAGAGGGAATTGGATGGAGCGAGGGAGAGAAGCTGAGGGAATGAGAGTTACAGAGAGAAAGTGGGGGTTGCGAGGAGGGAGTGAGGTGAACACAGCAAGGGGTTATTTGTATGAGAAGAGCTGACGGGCTTCATCCTGCAATATTGACGGTACGTAAGTCTTGATTTTTATTTATCCAATACACCTTTGAATGGTTAATTAAACTTTACAACAACGCCTCTTGAAAAGCAATCAGTTGTATGTGCAACTGGTTATGTGTGCAGCGCGACAGGTGGGACGGTGTGCTCAGAAGTGAACCAGACTGCTGTTGTATGAAACCTTGAGGCATGAATATAATATACCATGCACACCTTGATATTAACTTTCCCTCTAGATCCATTCACCGCAGGTGGCATCACTTGGTCTGAAGATGCCCATTTGATTTGATTAATGTCTTATGTCGATCTCTTTCACTTAATATGTATTTGGCTTTTATTATTTAACTAAGATTGATTTGCTTTGTGTCAATTACCTTTTTTTAGATTTAGATGTGCTTACTTTAGGATTTGGGTCAATCTACACTACATTATTTTGTAACCAAGGCTTAAAATCCCTGCATGTGTATTGTATAGCAGTGTGTAATGTGTACTTTATCAAGCTTTTTATTATTATTATTATACATTTACAATTTTATTTGCATTTTAGAAACATAATACACCAAAAAGGGGTGAATTAGAATTGTTAATTCTTAATGTGTCCCTTCTTCTTCTCTTCTCTCAAAGCTTACCCTCGATAAGAGCCCTCTTAAATTGAGAGAGCAACCGGAAAATCAGCCGGTTGAATATTTAAAAAGCAGATATAGCCTACTCTTTAAAAACAGCAGAAAGCTCACACACCTTTCGCAGACTGAAAACTCGTCTCTTTCCACTCCACTGCGAGCGATAGAACTATTACAGAGCACTTATATACTAACAAAGGACTGGCTCCTCTAAAGCCAGCTGAGCAGCACTTGGAATGCTTGGCTCTATGAAACCTGATGTACTTTATGATTCTGTTTTCTTCAAGGTTGTATTTTGTTGGTTGAACGGACTTATTGTGAGTCGCTTTGGATAAAAGCCTCAGCTAAATGCAATGTGATGTGATGTAACGACCTCCATCCGGAATAATGCCTGCTTATTGAAGCACTATTGTCACTTTCATTAATAATTATGATCTATTTCTCTTTAACATCTTTCTCTAGCAGCTCCATGAACCTCTCAGATCACATCTCGTCCCTCTTCAGCTGCAATGTCAGCCACGGCGAGCAGCCACAGCTCGATGTTCGTGTCGCCCAAAGGGAGCCGCTGATATGTGCTGTCGCCATGACCATCTTCTACAGCTTTGTCTTCTTCTGTGGAGTAAGAACCGTCAATACACTCGGCCTACTTCACACACCATCAAATGCTGCCTCCTGAATAACATCAGGCTGGTGATAAAATACAGCACTAAGCTAAGCTGCCGTTCATGGCTTGATTATCGCCTCTCTTACCCTGCTGAGAGAGCTGAGGGGGGGGCGAGGTTCTTCTGCAGGAACACGTCCTGCTCCTCGCTGGAGGCCAGGAGACGGCTCTGTGACCTTTGACCTGGACTCTGGGGATCTGGTGTATATGAATGCACTGCCCACAGCGCGCTGAGGTTCGATGCTAACTGTAAAGCACTTATCACAGCACCCTGCAGGCCACGGCCGGTCTGCCTTCACTGACTGAGGCTCAGCATGTTCGTATACAAAGCCATGTTGGTAAACCACCACCTTATATCTGCTCTCTGGTCTCACGGAGAGTCGTAGGTGGCTCCTGCCTGAGATGGCATGCGGTGCTTCTGTTACATGTGCCAGGTGCGAGGACTGACTGGGGACGGAAGCTTTTAGCTGCGCAGCTCCTCCGTCTGGGAGCAGGCTGCGGAAAGGACTGACTGGGGACGGAAGCTTCTAGGTGCAGCTCCTCCGTCTGGGAGCAGGCTGCGGAAAGGACTGACTTGGGGACGGAAGCTTCTAGGTGCAGCTCCTCCGTCTGGGAGCAGGCTGCGGAAAGGACTGACTTGGGGACGGAAGCTTCTAGGTGCAGCTCCTCCGTCTGGGAGCAGGCTGCGGAAAGGACTGACTTGGGGACGGAAGCTTCTAGGTGCAGCTCCTCCGTCTGGGAGCAGGCTGCGGAAAGGACTGACTTGGGGACGGAAGCTTCTAGGTGCAGCTCCTCCGTCTGGGAGCAGGCTGCGGAAAGGACTGACTTGGGGACGGAAGCTTCTAGGTGCAGCTCCTCCGTCTGGGAGCAGGCTGCGGAAAGGACTGACTTGGGGACGGAAGCTTCTAGGTGCAGCTCCTCCGTCTGGGAGCAGGCTGCGGAAAGGACTGACTTGGGGACGGAAGCTTCTAGGTGCAGCTCCTCCGTCTGGGAGCAGGCTGCGGAGAGAATGGAAACGGAGCGATCTGGTTCCACTGCGTGTTCTTAAAGCTCGGACAGATGCTATGCAGCCTGATGCTGTTGGTACCTGTACATGTTGGCATGCACATCGTAACCTGTAACTGTGTTGTCCTTCTTGTTGTTCTGTTGTATGTTTGTATGTTTCATGTGGAACCTACGTGCAGCAGGTTCCATGATCTCTTTGGGATTCACCTGCATACATAAAGGTTTGAAATGAAATGAAACACGACTTGTTTGTTCCTCGCTGGAGACCACTAAATGCTGTCCCCCTGCCTCTGTACAGCTGGCATTCAATGGTGTGAGCATCCTGACCCTCCTGGTGGACCCTCACATGAGAGTCAGTCCCATTCGGCTCTACCTGCTCAGCCTCGTGGTATCAGGTATGCTGCCGTCACACGCCTCATGGCGACTGCTTCAGCACAATATTCAACTGATATCTCAAACACAGCTTTCATCTGCATCCATAGCCTTTGCACAAATTATAACTTAATTAAACAATTTGAAATGTCACGTTTGAATACACTCATTCTAAATGTTTTAAAGTTGCGACCAACACTTACAGAATATGTTAATGATGAAATTAAATGTATTGTATTAGAAATGTCATTTTCTTTGATTTAATTGCCAAATGAAATTTGAAATTAAATGATGTGAATATAACATGAAAATGAAATTGAAATGCCTTTTCCATTTATTTATACATCGCATGTTTTAGCCATGTTAATGGTCCTGTCATGAGGGGGACGTTGAATGAGACAATCAAGTAAAGTGCTTCTAGGTTTTATTATAATTATGGCAAGGTTGTAGACTGAATATAACTTAGCCATCAATGTCATTTGGGCATGGACTAATGTGTGTTTCAAACCTAAAACGGATTAATATCATCCATGAAGCGCTCACATTTAGGACTAACAACATTAGTTTCTTTCAACATCACAGCTTTGGTTTATCGCCGCCTTCAAGAAACCATCATCGATGTGAAAACCTTAACTGACTTTCTTTTCACATTGGAGCCATTCTTCAGCTGCTGACCATCCCCGTCACTCTGTACCGGTCCTACTGGCAGCCCTACCCGTGGACCCTGGGCTCGACAGCATGCAAAGTCTACTTCACGATCCGCCAAGTGTGCTGTGCCACCTCGAGCTGGGTCATCACGATCTTCACCTTCGAACGCTACGCAGCCATTTGCCACACCATGTGGTCCGTCTCTCACAAGAAGGTTGATCGCTTTTCTCTTTTCACACGTTACACAAAAGCATCACTAGGATGAAGTCTCTTTGAACCAACATGGTTTCAACACATTTGATTTTCTCGCTTCTCTTTCCTTTCCAACAGAAGTCTCGGCTGCCATGCCTTCTTTTAGTATGGACCATCTCTCTGGTCTCAGCCATCCCCTTTGCCCTGGTCCACGACCAGGCTCGTGCCTGCATCCTGGACCGCACTGCCGCCACGCCAGAAGAGACCCTCCATGTTGCCACTCTGTGTGAGATGATCGAGCCTGACCCTGCACACATCTACGGAGGAGCTTTGCTTCTGAGAGCAGTCGCCTTCTTTCTGGTGAGTACATGCTGTTCAGTATGCTCATCTGTCTCCTGACCACACTGGCCCTCATCATGCAAACCTCCAACTGCAGATGCCACTGGTCTCCATCTGCACTCTGTACCTGCTCATCCTGCGCTCCCTGAGGCGGAACGCCCGTCAGAGGAGAACCGTGGGTCTCCCTCGGCCTGGTCCAGAAGCAACTCGAGCCATCCCGAGCCATCACGACGGAAAGCTGCTTCTGGATGAGAAGAAGGCTCTAAAGCTCATGGGTGAGCCATTAACACGATTACTTCTAGTTATCTGTCTCCCTAGTGCTTCATTTGAGTGCGTGGCCCTTAACGGCTGCTCGTGCTCTTGGTTAGTAACCGGACAATAGATGGACTGAACATAACTCTGCATTGGTTTCAGTTGACTTGTGCTCACTTGTCTAGACAAAAACAACACTTTTTCATTTAAGATGAGATAAAAACTACCGTCCTGCAGTTTGTAGCCCGTACCTGTGCAACATACAGCGTGACTAGCAGGGTGGGAATTTCACGACGGCCATGGCCGTCGTTGCCCCGCACTTTGGCCGTGATGCCCTGTTAAAAAAAATGCAATTCACGGCCAAAGTGGCCTTTGTGCCCCTGTCAAAAGTTAAACAAAATGTCCTGTGGTTTTGGTATTTTGACTAGCAATTTAGTTAAATTGTTTCGTTTATCAACGCTACAACATAGCGTTTCGTGAGTCGGTTGTCGTTGTTGTTGGGTGAAAAGCAAACAGCTGTTTGCTGCGGAGCGCAGCGCGAGCAGGCTCAGGGAGGGCCCTGCTTCACTACAGACTATCGCGCCACCTAACCATTCGCCAACATGTTTTTAATACCAGCGGTAACCGGCCAAGCGCCGGGCAAAAAACAATCTTCAAATAAAAGAAAGTCACCGGAGGAGCTAGAGGAGAGTGACGGGAGCATGAGAAGAAGAGGGAGAGAACGTTTCAGCTTGATCGATGGAGTTGGCTGCAGTGACGCGTCCTAAAACCCTTTCGAACATTATAAAAGTAGGGCAGACATGTGGAGATTATCCGGCTGAACAAAACGTGCATCTATCAAACAGGTTTGTTTTCCACAGACCTTATTTCCAGCTATTTTCCAAAACCCTGTGGAGAAATGCCACTGCTTCCTGTGGAGGGAACCAGCAGATTACTTCCTGGTGTCAGGACGCGTCACTGCACCTCTCAATATGATGCCAGTATAAACAAGGTCTTCTGTCGGCTCTGTACATCAATGCCGACCGATGCTGACAGTAAGTGAAGAGTAGACCATATAAAGGTATTGGCGAAATGTCCCAGCAGTTTAGGATAATGAAGGTTCTAATCAAATCAATTACATAGCCATTACATGTCTAACTCCTGATGACAGGAAGGCAGAAAGTGCATTATACAAATAATAATACTCATAATAATAGCAGACATTTTTTAACAATGACCACAATATCATTATTTTAATAAACCAAATATGAACAATTGAGGAAAATGAGGAAGAACTGATGATTAAAATGTTGTAGTACAAGTAGTAATGTAGTTAGTGCATAAATTATTGCAACAAATGTGTTAATTTTCTTCATTATTAGTCGATTTTTTTTTGGTGGACGAATGCTCCGGGCCAGAGGTTACAATGGTGGGGCCAGTGACAATACCATGTTACCCTTACTGTCTACCCCTGACCAGTGGCGGTTCTAGAACATTTTACATGGGGTGGCAAAGGGGGGGCAAGAGGTCATGCCAGGGTGGCATGGGAGGGCGGACAGTACGTGGTATTTTACACTGTATACAACCTATTTATTGTTACTTCATGCCCTAACACAAGTGTTCTTAATGCACAAGAGAAACAAGGTGTTCAGACAAACAATCGGGTGCCCTTTGAGTCCCCCAAGCTTACCTCAACCATTTTAAATGAAAGGAAACTACAACATGTATTTTAAAGCAACTCATTAATGGAACAGGTTGTTTTGCATTACAATCTTAGTATTAGACAGACATATTTGCATGTGCTCACTAAGCATTATTACATATTAATTTAATATTAAACAAATCAAAATGGCCAATTATCCAAAATGTTGCTGCTAATATAATCATATGCTTGTCAACTTTAACTGATCAAAAATAAATTCTGAAAAAATACTTGAATTATCTATGAAATTGCAATATTGTCCCGCAGTTTGTTTCAACCCCATCACGCCATACCATTTACCCTCCTATCAAAAATAATGGATCAGTCCATGTGTGATCTGCAGGGAGGGTCAGTCCATGTGTGATCTGCAGGGAGGGTCAGTCCATGTGTGATCTGCAGGGAGGGTCAGTCCATGTGTGATCTGCAGGGAGGGTCAGTCCATGTGTGATCTGCAGGGAGGGTCAGTCCATGTGTGATCTGCAGGGAGGGTCAGTCCATGTGTGATCTGCAGGGAGGGTCAGTCCATGTGTGATCTGCAGGGAGGGTCAGTCCGTGTGTGATCTGCAGGGAGGGTCAGTCCATGTGTGATCTGCAGGGAGGGTCAGTCCGTGTGTGATCTGCATTGAGGGTCAGTCTGTGTGTGATCTGCAGGGAGGGCATTACATCACAGAAGTGTCAGTTTCTTCTCTTACCTATATTTCAGTTTTTGTATTTTCATATTAAGATTGACAAGCTCAACATTTCAACTCTGTTGTATGAATTAATAATAGTAAATAATTGTTTATTACAAAATAAACAATAGTTTTGCAAAATATTACAATTTTGTAATGTCCTTGATTTCCATGTGGTGCATATCCATATCTTAGCTAAACAAGGTCTCAGGCCTACTTTTTGTCAAAAACTTCAACCCTGTTAAATGTTTTCAAGTAAATTCCTAGTAATTATTTATATGTTGTGCCTGGGGTGGGAACATGTAAGTAGTCCACTACCAGATGTTATGACCAAACATTTTGGTTTCATTTTTCAAAGATATAAAGACCCAAAAGGCACCCGATTCAGAGAATACTCTAATTCTGCATACTGTAAGTACTTAGTTATAATTAAGTACACAAATGCAATCACCCATCTCTTCAGAGAGCTACAGGTGACCTGTGCAGCAAGACATTTCAATCAATATGTGTTGTTAGTGAATTATATAGCCCTGAAGGCAGGAGAGACTGAAAAGAGTCAAGGGAAGCTTATAAAAGTTAACAGCATTTAATTACACAAAAGATGCGGTGGTGTACAACATGAAATGTGGAGTGGAGGCGGCTCTCCCCATGCGTCCGGTCAGTCCGGGTCAGCCGGAGCAAGAGGTCAATCCTTGGCTTGCTCTTCCTGTTGTCATCTGCGGTCTTCTCCTATTGGCCGACGTCGTCGGGGGCGGGTCCAATGCAATTCCTGCCTTGTTGTATTGTTAAATTACATCATTCTGGTGTCTGTGGTTATTTAAACATTCCCTAATAAACGTTATTCAGCGGCAATAGATGAGTGCTAACCCCAGTGTGCTCAATGTACAACACCACATGTCATTTCACCTTCGATTCATGGTTTGAACATGCAGCATTTCGCCACATGCTAATGCTAACCGGAAGTGAAGCATTTTCAGAATAAAATTATTAAGTTAATAGTTAGTGAACTTCAGGTTTTTCAGAATAAAACTGATTTAAATTAAATAGTGTATTTAATTCAAATTACGCCATATCAACATTGATTTTAATTTCTAACAGTGTCAATACTAAGAGCTGCTAGATTGTGCTGCTGTAATGGAACATGTCAGGAGAATAAGAACATGTGGTCCAGCTGGAGTCTCATCTGCCTCCTGAACCCTGCCTCTGGCCCTCTTTCTGATACTTCATCTTTATTCCTCACATACATTTCTTCTTCTTCACTAATGTCTTCATCTCCTCCTGGCTTCCTCCTGCTCTGACCCTCCTGGTCTCTTCAGTGAACTCTCTTTTCCCCTGCTCTGACCCTCCTCGTCTCTTCATCTCTCTTTTCCTTTTCCTCTTTCTGTTCGTCCTGATCACTTCTCATATGTCTACTTGTGAAAAGCACTGGTACAAATGATTGTATAACCTTACACGTTAGGGCCATGTAGCTAATAAGTATCATATCATCAGAAAGTATTGATCAAGCGCACACGGGCAGCTGTGTTTAGATCCAGTTTTTACGGTAAAGGATGTATCCTGGTTTCATTGATCTGGCCTCATAGTTGTGATGTGTAGTTTACGTGGATTTAACAGTAGGCTACCTCATAGTTTAGCAAAGTGATCGATCTCCCAGCGAACGCTGTCTGCGTAGTATTTTGTAATGTAACGCCCCAAACAGCGCCCGTCTGTTAAACGCTATTGATTCAAACGGCAGCGTTTTATTAATATTTAGTTTCAAGCTCTCGTCCGTAGTAAAAACAAAACTAGTGGAAGGGGAAATGCTCCCAGGGGAAGCTGATCCATAGGTGCTGGGACAGCTCGCTCGCTCTCTGCAGCGGTGTGAGCCGCGGTCTGTGTGAACGCCGCTCCGCAGTTTAATGCAGGGCCGTAGCTGCGTTTTTAACGGGCCTAAAATGATATTTAAAATGATTCACTTTTAACTAATGTAATGCTTGTTTCGTTGCTTGAGAAGCTTGTGGAAATAGTGTAGGTTTGTTTTAGTACAGTTTTAGGGAAACAAAAGTTAGGGGGGCAGCTGGGGGGGCAAGGCTCTACAGTGGGGGGGCAGCTGCCCCCCCTTGCCCCCCCCGTAGATCCGCCCCTGCCCCTGACTGACTTATGTGGTTTATGGCTGAACTTAACGTATACGTTTAAGAAACACTATTGCTATTCAGCCGTTTGTAAAACGACTGGTGTTGACGTTAGTGCTACACTTTTCAGTCATGTTGATTGACCAGCGTAATTTAACCAAACAGCCTTTGTGCCCTGTCATGTGGCCTTTGTGCCCTGTCATGTGGCCTTTGTGCCCTGTCATGTGGCCTTTGTGCCCTTAAAAAAAATGTGAACAGGAAGGCCAAATGGCCTTGCCCCTAAAATGACGAAATTCCAAGCCTGGTGAGCGTGACCCTGTGACCCCAGAGACATGTACACGCTGTCTGCTTCTCCTAGACAGTCAGATAGCACCAGAGATGCTGGACTAGATGTGCAGTGTTGTTGATATCAGCTTGAAGTTACCTAAAGATAAAGATATATATACATATCATGAACTGTCTACGGTATGTTTTTGATATTCTGCATTTAGCCAAAATATTATATTAAATAGTAATGAATTGCAATATTATTTGAATGTCCTTCAAGCTGAGCAATTGTGCCCTCTTTTTTCTTCCAGGTGCGGTTGTGGTGGCCTTTTTTGTTTGCAACTTTCCGGACGTTGCCTCGTCGCTGCTGTTCTACGTAGTCGTGTCGACGGAAACGGTTGATTCTGTCAACAGAATCTTGAGAACGTACTTGTCGCTTCCACTGTGGTATATAAACGGTGCTCTGGACCCGCTGCTGTTCTGTATGTTCTCCCTCACATTTCGCAGGGCCTGCTGGAGAACATTGGGTAGGCTCGGCCTCGCTGCTACTTCAAGTATGGAAGGTTTGTTCGGGCGGCGGCAAAGAAGTTCTAGTGAAGAGGCAAGCACTACAGCCAGAGAGGATAGATGCTAAGAGCCATCGAGAGAAGACGGACGAAGAGACGGTTACAGTCGCTAATCAGTTCAGAGGAACGGCCCCATGCAACCAGAGCTGCAACAAGCACTCTGAACCATTGTGTTTTTCACGCTATGGAAAATAAATGAATCATTTTAGAATACTAAAGATAAATATGTAAGTTGTTACAGGTCCCAACAGCTTGGGTACCACAGCAACAATAAAGACATCTGTAGAGAACAGAAGAGTGCAGCAGCATGACATAGACACAGAATCCGGTTGGCCGTCTGAAGTGCTTCTTATTCAAAATTCAAAGTACACACAGTTACATACAAATAGCTGTACTTAACAAACATATCACATTTCTCCGTCTATGTCACAGTCAATTACTGTATCTCAAGTGCAACATCGTTCCCAACTTAAACATGTATCTCACTCACTAGTATGTGACAAACAACACGTTCTATACCTCACATGTGCAGTAGCGAAGCAGGGCTATATAAGATGTAGTGCAGTTAGCAGTAAAACTCACTGTGTAAAGGGCAAAGGGCAAATCTGCACTCTGGGACTACACTTCATTTATACCAAGCTGTTGCTCAAGGACAAATTCAACAGTCAATATAAACACAAAAAGCTATCAAATAATACTTTCTATCAATACCTTTAACAAATATAACATATTATTTTACAATTCACAAAGACATCTGTAAGTTGAACCGTTTAGTTTATAAAGCATTCAATGAAAAGCCAAATGAGTATAGGTAAAGGAGTTCCAGGGTTCATACACTTTATCACCAATGATTTTTAATGACCTTTACCTAATTTCCCATGACCAAAAACATGACTCTTTCTCAGCGGTACCACTGAAACATTATTATTTGAACATGGAACAGGAAAGTAAGGTCTACATATGAAACATGTCGTGCCGATCTAAAACAAATCAAATAGTAGGCTTACTGGCTTCTCCAGGCCAAAGCAACTACATCTCTCACCAGCAAAATACCACAACAGTTAAATGCCATTTTACGTTTCATTACTATACAGCGTGTATTATCATTATAGTATTACTATTTCGGCGATTAGATCAAATATAAATTATATTTTATGCAACTTTAGTTACATTTCCATGACCTTTCCAAAACTTTGGGAAAAATATTGTTTTCCACAACTTTTAGCATTTTGAATTTCCATGACTTGTCCAGGTTTGTAATGACCGGAAGAACCCTGGAGCTCACACATACACTGGCAGTGTTCATCAACTGAAAAGACAAGGCGATGTGCCTGCAAGACTCCACTCAGGTAAACAAAACATATCACCCGTGCGCAGCAGCTAACTTGCCTGCGAGTCTTTGCTCACGTCACATTTACACACGGCGCGATGCGGCTGAAGCCCGCGAAAACGGCATCTATAGCTGCCACAGTTTAATATTTTTAAAGTACCGCTACTATGTCAAACATGCTCAAAACGTGCTGACACTGTGAGGGCTACAAGCCTCAGAAACGAACACACATCCTAACGGTTATGCTTTTGTTTGCATCAGACATACACACAGACACATTGATTTGAAACAGCTTTATTTTTGCTATATTGAGTGCACGCAATCTTATTTAAAATATCTATTGTGATTTGTGATTTGTGTTGTGTGTAATCCTATTGTCAGTGTCTTGCAGCTCACCTTGCTGATGGAAACACCTGCCTTTATAGACGTGTCAGCTAATTGGACTACGCCTGAGGGGTGTTTAAAGAGGCCACTCCATTTAAGCCACCCCTTTTTAGAGCCTCTTCCCCTGCACGCAACAATGGACTGGCCAGTAGTGCTATACATTCCCGGGGTATGTGAGGGGGGGGGGTGGTGGTATGTGAGTTGCTCTTGGGCAGAAGAGCACACAGGATGCCACTCATTTTTGTGACGTTTTGTTTATGCGTTAAATGCTAGATTGTGTCTGTTTATATGTAATTGATTTTATTACCCATCTTAAAACTGTACATATATTGGGTAAATAAAATCCTTATTTTTGAACCTCAACCTGCATTCCTGATTTGTGCGTACCCTGGCCCTTCACAGACACACTCTCTTAAACATCTCTAACATGATCTCATTCACACAAGTTAACATCGATCACTTCCATCATGCATGACCTGTAGAAAACAGAGAAGTGCAGCAGCAGGAAGTAGACACAGGATCCGGTTGATCGTCTGGATTGCTTCTGAGGAGGGGGCGGAAGTGTCCCCCCTAAAATAACCCAGGTGTCACCGCTCACCTGCCAAAGGTTCCACCTTGGCGCTACTTACTCTCAGGCCCAATCCCAAACCACTCCCTCCACCCTACCCTCCGTGACGGAGTGAACTCCGTCTGCAGCCACACTCGCAGCTCAACGAGGCTCCTCCTGTCAGAGGGAGGGAGTAAACACAGCAGCAAGCTTTGGGACGGCCCCCCCCCCCTCTCTCCGGCACAAACAGGAAGTGCTGTAACTGTAACAACGGTTTCAAATCAGCATCTCTTTGACAAAAAGTTTAAATGAATAACTCAAATAAAACTCCAAACATCTTTCCTTGTGTTTCAAAGCTCTTTTAGTTTTACACCTGATGTTTATAAGCTTCTTAGTTTTTGCAGCGGTCTGTAAATATACACAACTTTATAAATGTAGGGGTAGGGTGTAGGGGTAGGGGTAGGGGTAGGGTGTAGGGGTAGGGTGTAGGGGGCGGTTTGGGAATGGGCCTTACTGTTTCGCAAACACAGATAAACCATCAAATGATATGATTGTCACCAAAATAAATAGAGATAATGTTGAGCTTTTCAAAGCAATAAATTCACGGTTAACAACAATAAATAAAAGTAAATACACAAATAATTGTACCATTTTGTTTACACAAAAATTATGTTTAATTTTTTGGAAATATTTCAGTATAATTTGTGGGATATACATTTAGATGCAATCATGTGTTTATTGCTTTAAATATTGTATTCATGTTACTGATGTAAAGACATCAAGTGTGATCACACTACGATAACACGTAGTGTGAGTTACTATGTTGAGTTTGAAATATATGTTGTTGAAGAGTTTTTTCTGTGTATTGCTCAAGTCTTAACTGTAAATATGACCAGCAGAATGTAACTAACTAATAGGTTAATTTCTTCGACGAAGAATCCGTGTATCTACCGTCCAATTGTTTTTCTTTATTAAACACGTAAACGGAAGAGCGTCTGAGAGGCCTTTTTGCTTTTTGCCTTACTCAGGCCCGTTCCCAAACCGCCCCCTACCCCTACACCCTACCCCTACACCCGCCCCCTACACCCTACCCCAGGGGTCTGCAACCTTTTTGACCAAAAGAGCCATTTTGCTCCTTTTTCCAAAACATTTTTTTCTGGAGCCGCAAAACATATTTCATAGTTTTTTATTGTTGTATCAAACAAAAACTACAGGTTTTTTTGCATTTATTAGGCTATTTATTACATGATATAAAACTGTTAACCTCTAATAAGAAACAAAGAACTCTTATAAGGAGAATTACAAATAATACACAGGACTACTTTAAAACAAATTAAACACAGCACTTGGGGAGTCCTCTACACATTTGAAGGAAACAAATATATTATTTAAATGGGCCTACTTTGAAATAAATAAAACATATAGCTGCACCCTAAAAAGAGTTAAAAAAAAGAGACCGGTCTCCAGTCAGCACCGCTGCAGACTCGCTGTTTGAGGGCTTGATAGCCCCCTCCCCCTCCACTCCCCCTCCCCTCCCCCTCCCCTCCACACTCGTTGCTTTGGAACAGCCCTCAATATGGCGGACCCTCCGCGTGAACGCGCAAACGGAGGGGTAGGGGCTAGGGGTAGGGGGTAGGGGGCGGTTTGGGAATGGGCCTGAGTAAGGTAAAAAGCAAAAAGGCCTCTCAGATGCTCTTCCGTTTACGTGTTTAATAAAGAAAAACAATTGGACGGTAGATACACGGATTGTAGTAACGTGTGTTGTTTATTGTTCTCTTTTATCTTCTCTTATCGTTTCGCCTGTAGCCTATCTACTTGTCTTTCATCCTTTTTATTTTATTTTATATTTTTGTATAACTAACGCTGTTGATATATTGTGATTTTAATGGTGTCTATTACCATCTGGCAGGGACGGACAACAGATGGAAATTAGCCATGTGACAGTTCATCGATGGAGACTGTCCACGACACTATACATAAATAAACTAAAAAGCAGCCTAAATATAAACCAAACAGAAAATAACACATTTAATATCTTTATATCTGGGCGGTTGGGAAATTAAGATTTTCAGAATGACCTTTTCAGTTTTATTGTGAAAACCTGAAACACCCTCATGTTTCCGGTGTGGATCTTCCCGGTGGAGAGTCTGACGCACAGCCGCAAACAGAGGCTCTAAACCCGGCAGAGGATCACCGGAGACACCGCGGAGGCTTTGTGTTTCTCCCTGCCGCAAACAGAGGCTCTGAACCCGGGTAAATGCGAGGACCCTCCCCGCTGTCAGAGTCCGGAGACCCGTCTGTTTCCACCGGGAATCCGAGGGGTTGTTGTTGATGTGATCTCTGGAAGAAAGTAAACCGCTTTAAAACCCCACCGTCCGCGAGACTCCGGTAAGGTTCACCTGGAGATAATGTTAGCTGTGTTTATGTGTTGCTCACCTGATCATCACACACCTGCTGCAGGGCTGCACACACACACCAAACTACACACACATTATGACACCACAACACTGTGGGCCGGGGTGTTGTGGTGTGAATGGGAACTGCTGTGGCCTGCAGGTGAATCCGGATCATAGATAACACAGATACACGCGGGGTGTTGTGATTTATCAAGGTTAATTAAAGAGTCCTCTCCTGCTGGTGTTCAGGTGTATATCAGTATGTAGTGTCTCTACTTTAAAGAGTCCTCTCCTGCTGATGTTCAGGTGTATATCAGTATGTAGTGTCTCTACTTTAAAGAGTCATCTCCTGCTGATGTTCAGGTGTATATCAGCATGTAGTGTCTCTACTTTAAAGAGTCCTCTCCTGCTGATGTTCAGGTGTATATCAGCATGTAGTGTCTCTACTTTAAAGAGTCCTCTCCTGCTGATGTTCAGGTGTATATCAGTGTGTAGTGTCTCTACTTTAAAGAGTCCTCTCCTGCTGATGTTCAGGTGTATATCAGTATGTAGTGTCTCTACTTTAAAGAGTCCTCTCCTGCTGATGTTCAGGTATATCAGTATGTAGTGTCTCTACTTTAAAGAGTCCTCTCCTGCTGATGTTCAGGTGTATATCAGTATGTAGTGTCTCTACTTTAAAGAGTCCTCTCCTGCTGATGTTCAGGTGTATATCAGTATGTAGTGTCTCTACTTTAAAGAGTCCTCTCCTGCTGATGTTCAGGTGTATATCAGTGTGTAGTGTCTCTACTTTAAAGAGTCCTCTCCTCTGATGTTCAGGTGTATATCAGTGTGTAGTGTCTCTCCTTTAAAGAGTCCTCTCCTCTGATGTTCAGGTGTATATCAGTATGTAGTGTCTCTACTTTAAAGAGTCCTCTCCAGGTGATGTTCAGGTTTATATCAGTACGTAGCATCTCTACTTTATAGAGTCCTCTCCTGCTGATGTTCAGGTGTATATCAGTATGTAGCATCTCTACTTTAAAGAGTCCTCTCCTGCTGATGTTCAGGTGTATATCAGTATGTAGCATCTCTACTTTAAAGAGTCCTCTCCTGCTGATGTTCATGTGTATATCAGTATGTAGCATCTCTACTTTAAAGAGTCCTCTCCTGCTGATGTTCAGGTGTATATCAGTATGTAGCATCTCTACTTTAAAGAGTCCTCTCCTGCTGATGTACAGGTGTATATCAGTATGTAGTGTCTCTACTTTAAAGAGTCCTCTCCTGCTGAAGTTCAGGTGTATATCAGTATGTAGTGTCTCTACTTTAAAGAGTCCTCTCCTCTGATGTTCAGGTGTATATCAGTATATAGTGTCTCTACTTTAAAGAGTCCTCTCCTGCTGATGTTCAGGTGTATATCAATATGTAGTGTCTCTACTTTAAAGAGTCCTCTCCTGCTGATATTCAGGTGTATATCAGTGTGTGGTGTCTCTACTTTAAAGAGTCCTCTCCTGCTGATGTTCAGGTGTATATCAGTATGTAGTGTCTCTACTTTAAAGAGTCCTCTCCTGCTGATGTTCAGGTGTATATCAGTATGTAGTGTCTCTACTTTAAAGAGTCCTCTCCTGCTGATGTTCAGCTGTATATCAGTATGTAGTGTCTGTACTTTAAAGAGTCCTCTCCTGCTGATGTTCAGGTGTATATCAGTATGTAGTGTCTGTACTTTAAAGAGTCCTCTCCTGCTGATGTTCAGGTGTATATCAGTATGTAGTGTCTCTACTTTAAAGAGTCCTCTCCTGCTGAAGTTCAGGTGTATATCAGTATGTAGTGTCTCTACTTTAAAGAGTCCTCTCCTCTGATGTTCAGGTGTATATCAGTATATAGTGTCTCTACTTTAAAGAGTCCTCTCCTGCTGATGTTCAGGTGTATATCAGTGTGTGGTGTCTCTACTTTAAAGAGTCCTCTCCTGCTGATGTTCAGGTGTATATCAGTATGTAGTGTCTCTACTTTAAAGAGTCCTCTCCTGCTGATGTTCAGGTGTATATCAGTATGTAGTGTCTCTACTTTAAAGAGTCCTCTCCAGGTGATGTTCAGGTTTATATCAGTGTGTATATATATATACGCGGGACGAAAGTAACGCGGGACCAAAGTAACACGGGACCAAAGTAACGCGGGACCAAAGTAACGCGGGACCAAAGTAACGCGGGACCAAAGTAACGCGGGACCAAAGTAACGCGGGACCAAAGTAACGCGGGACCAAAGTAACGCGGGACCAAAGTAACGCGGGACCAAAGTAACGCGGGACCAAAGTAACGCGGGACCAAAGTAACGCGGGACCAAAGTAACACGGGACCAAAGTAACACGGGACCAAAGTAACGCGGGACCAAAGTAACGCGGGACCAAAGTAACGCGGGACCAAAGTAACACGGGACCAAAGTAACACGGGACCAAAGTAACACGGGACCAAAGTAACGCGGGACGAAAGTAACGCGGGACGAAAGTAACGCGGGACCAAAGTAACGCGGGACCAAAGTAACGCGGGACGAAAGTAACGCGGGACCAAAGTAACGCGGGACCAAAGTAACACGGGACCAAAGTAACGCGGGACCAAAGTAACGCGGGGCCAAAGTAACGCGGGGCCAAAGTAACGCGGGGCCAAAGTAACGCGGGGCCAAAGTAACGCGGGACCAAAGTAACGCGGGGCCAAAGTAACGCGGGACCAAAGTAACGCGGGACCAAAGTAACGCGGGGCCAAAGTAACGCGGGGCCAAAGTAACGCGGGACCAAAGTAACGCGGGACCAAAGTAACGCGGGGCCAAAGTAACGCGGGACCAAAGTAACGCGGGGCCAAAGTAACACGGGACCAAAGTAACGCGGAACCAAAGTAACACGGGACCAAAGTAACGCGGGACCAAAGTAACGCGGGGCCAAAGTAACGCGGGGCCAAAGTAACGCGGGGCCAAAGTAACGCGGGGCCAAAGTAACGCGGGACTAAAGTAACGCGGGACTAAAGTAACGCGGGACCAAAGTAACGCGGGACCAAAGTAACGCGGGGCCAAAGTAACGCGGGACCAAAGTAACGCGGGACCAAAGTAACGCGGGACCAAAGTAACGCGGGACCAAAGTAACGCGGGGCCAAAGTAACACGGGACCAAAGTAACGCGGGACCAAAGTAACGCGGGGCCAAAGTAACGCGGGACCAAAGTAACGCGGGACCAAAGTAACGCGGGGCCAAAGTAACGCGGGGCCAAAGTAACGCGGGACCAAAGTAACGCGGGGCCAAAGTAACGCGGGACCAAAGTAACGCGGGGCCAAAGTAACACGGGACCAAAGTAACGCGGAACCAAAGTAACACGGGACCAAAGTAACGGAGCGATTTTATCCGAGCCCAAACAACTTTGACCGGCCAAATGACGTCAGAATGATCAGCACTCGGTACTGAACAGACCTACTAAATATCAGGGTTAACTGTCAGGAGTAGTGTTGTCACGGTACCAACATTTTGGTTTCGATACCAAGTCAATAATTGCGATTCCGATTCTTTTTCGATACTTTAAAAAAAAAAAAGGTAAACAGTCTTAAATGTAATGATTGTGCTTTACTTCACACCAGAACCAGAACACACACTTTTAAACAATGAGAACAATAAATAAAATAAACGACAAGAATTCGTATTAAATCAAATTAATACATGTCTCACAGACGGGCCTCGTGGTGTCCGGAGGCTGGCCCTCACTGTCAGAGATATCGCTCAAATACTTCCACATTTAGCTTCTGGCGTCTTTTTAGTCAACAAGCCGAGGCGCAGCGGCAGTTGCACTCCCACTTGCAGCCATGCTTCTCGTTGTCTCACATGCTCTGGCAGCTAGCGCGTGCACGAGAGAGGGGAGGCACTTAGCGCGTGCACGAGAGAGGGGAGGCACTTAGAGCGTGCACGAGAGAGGGGAGGCACTTGAGCGTGCTTGAGAGGGAGGGACTGCAGACACTTCTCACCGGAGTACTTACCCCCGTCATTCTTAAAGTACCGATACTAAAGAAACGGAGGAATCGTAACGTTTTTAACGGCAGAGTATCACGGTATACCTTTCAAGTATCGGTACACCGTGCAACACTGGTCAGGAGTCAGTGTCTCTCCCCCAAACTCACACATATACAATTCGATATGAACTGAAGAGCCGCATGAAACTAGGCAAAGAGCCGCATGCGGCTCGAGAGCCGCGGGTTGGCCACCCCTGAGCTAACCAATCGGAGCCGACTGGGCTCTGGTTTCAGACAGAGGGTGATGTCATCGACCTGGTGCATCCCTCTGATCGCTAGCCCAGCCCATCAGACAGCATCGCTCTGCAGCAACACGCTCCATCTCAGCGGACACTTAACCAGAGACGCAGAAGCTTCTGTTTCCTGTAAGGAGTATTCTGTAGCGCAAAGCCCCTCTGGCCGGAAGAGAGTTCTATCTTCACGGCCTGCTGTATATTTCCTACTTTTTAATGCTGCTCTAATTCTATTTTGAGATGTTTTAATTCTAAAATTGTTTATTTCTACTCTTTAATTTCTACTTATGTTCAATGCCTTGTTTTGTTGTGTTGTTTACGCTGCTGCAATGCAAACATTTCCTAATTTGGGATCAATAAGTACCTCTTATCTTATTTAGCATATTTCCTAGCGGACATGTTGGCCCCGCGCTCCTATAGGGAACGGCGTAAGAGTTATTTAGTGATCTGACACAGGGATGTTGTATCTGTGGGACGCTCCTGGCTGGAAAGAGGATAGCATTAATAAGACATGTATTAGATATGGGTCTGGCTGCTCCCAGATCTCTCAGGAGCAACAAGTTCTCCAACTCACACGACCAAATGGGCCGATTGTTCAAGCGCTTAATACGACCTGTAATCACGTTTTAAAGTGTTCGCCCTCGAGTGCTCCCGTTCAATGCAAACGTTACAGAGGGTTGTTTATTCACAAATAACCCTCTCTGTAAAATTATAAATTGTGGAACAGTTTGGCATTAAAACGCTTTTTGATTAGAATTCTAGCGAGAAGTGTATTTTGTACTTTTAGAATCCACGTCCAGTCGATATGTAGGATCTATAGTTTGATAGATATTACGAAGATGATTTGAGGTACGCGGCAGCCTCCACGTAAAGTTACGCGTTGAAAACAGTATTTCCGGTCTCTACGTTTTCATAATGAAACCAATGATCAAAGGATTTAACTGTGATATCTGCAGTACTCACCAACTAAAAAACATCAGTTTATCCTAGTTAATTATACGACATTAATTGGTTTAAATTCTGTTCAATGCTTTCGTGTTTTTCTCTTTCGATTCTGAGAGACACCTTTCTGTTTTCAGAGGTTTTGATAGGCTAAAATCACGCAGCAATGCACGTCGGGATTTGGTGTTTATGCAATATGAAATCGGAAAACATAAAAAAAAAATCAAATAATACTTTATTCCGAGTGCTCTTGCTTTTCTCTTTGAAAGTCATCACATAACGGCATTGTAATACACGGTTCGGCTGCATTACATATTACATACCTGCCCTAGATATGTATTTATAGAGCCCTGATCAGACGACCTTTTGACAAACTGGAAGAGATGCCGCCAAAACTGAATACGTGACGTGGACCATAAATATATCAACAATTAAACAACATCTTCCATTTCTTTTCACACAATACGTCTCCTTGCAGTATCAACACTAATTCGGCTGACTTTTATACTTGATCCAATTAGTAGATAGTCTGTATTTACACCATAACGGTGCACAGCTGATAGAAAGGGACTTACTTAAGGGAACTACCTTTCCAACTCCTCATGCAGTTGACTGTTACAGGTTCTGTTTTAATTTCACAATAAAGTGAATAGTCATATTACGTTTGATATTATTATATTTTATTAACTACACCACTGGTTTTTAAACCGCACCTCCTAGTGATTAAAGCACGTTATTGAATTTAGTTGTTGAATAAGTTATATTTGATGAAAACATTTAAATATTAAGAGTAGCCTACATACACAATAGGGGTCAATGATAGAAATATAGAATGGAAAATATCTAGAAGATACTGTAGTGATCTCTACAATAAAACAGTTTAGTGCAGGACGTCCAAAGAACAGGAGGATGTGCAAAACAGACAAACTGATAAGGCTGAATTTTACTCAGGTGTAACTAAAGTCTGATTTAAGGGTTGTTTATATTTCACATTAATCAGAATCTGCAAAGTAACAACAATAAATGTAGTGGAGTAAAAATACCAGGTTAACCTCTGAATTGTAGTGGAGTAGAACAAAGTAGTACATGCTGCTGTAACAAAAACATTTCCCAACTTGGGATCAATAAAATATCTTAACTTAAGATGATCGATGGCTGCTGCCATATTTGCACAATGTGCCTCTGAACCTTGACAAGTGCATGTTTCAGGCTCATCAATGAACAACAGGAGGGGTCACAGACATAAGACCAGCTGTTAAATAAAGCTCTTCTGACCTTAGCTGGCATGTGGTATTAATGCTGCCCATTATGGACACAAGCAATTTTCACCCATATATTAATTATATGTTTTAAATGTGAGTGTTTCCTATCCCCTAAACCTTCAGGGATGTACACAGTTTAGTACTGGCAACTTCTAATTGTGGGAAATACGAAAACGTCTTTTAAAACTACAATCCCCAGTCGAGACGTGCCATAGAGAACATGTTGCGAAACACACAATAGCCAGCATGTGTAGTTCTGGGCTGGACCCATCCAAGTCCAGTTTTGGATAGTCTGCCGTGGTTCCATTCCATTTCAAAGAGCTTTGACGCTCAGCGTAACCTTGTCGCACTGCCACTCCAACATCCAATCACAGAGCTTGAGGGCTAATCACGGGGTTTGTAAAGCAAGGCGGATGTTGTAGTCCCAAACGATAGCTGGGGATTCTGGGTAGTGTAATGTCTTCGGAAACTCTGTAGTGTCTAAACTCCGAAAAAACAATTAGTTTCTCCGAATCGAAGGTTAAAAACACAAAAGCATTGCACACAATTTAAACCAATCAGTGTTGTGTAATTAACAAGGATAAACTGATGTTTGTTAGTGGATGAGTAATGGAGATATCACTGCGTAATCATTTGACAGTGTGGGGAATACTTCCGGTTTTATTATGAAAACTTCGAGACCGGAAAAACGGTTTTCACCCACGCTAAATTTACATGGAAGCTGCCCCATAGACACGTTCTCCTGGCGAGACCTCAGATCATCTTCGCATATCTATCAAACTGGAGATCCTACACATCCACTGGACGTGGATTATAAAAGTACAATATACACTTCTCGCTAGAAATCTAATCAAAAAGCATTTTAATGCCAAACTATTCCACAATTTAGGATTTTCCAGAGAGGGTTATTTGTGAATAAACGACCCTCCGGAGCGTTTGCAATCGACAGGAGCATGTTGTTTCTTACACGACCACTAGAGGTGCTACACTTTAAAACGTGTCTCTGGGTCGTATTTAGCTGCTGAACAATCGACCTATATGGTCGTGTTTTGCAGGAGGACAGGCTGCTAAGGAAGCAGCGATGTGTTTGTTTTTATTAAAGAGGAAGACAGAGACTGAATTTAGTGTAAATTGAAAAACAGGCGTTGCATAATAAATATATTTCTGTCATCTATAACCCGCTCGTACCGCTTCCTTCCTGCTCATTGTGTCTGGGTTCCTTCCCCCTGCGCACTCGCCTGCAGGCCTGCTTCAGACATCAGTCACACATGAAGTCTGGATATCAAATCACTTTAATGTAGTGTAAGTATTTACTGACGTCGACGTAGAACAAAACATAAACATCTCTTCAGCTTGTGTTTACCACAGACCTGATTTCAGGATAACAACCAAAAACACATCCAGAAACCCATTGACCTCCAGACCAGGGGACAGGAAGACTAAAGGCTGAGTCATGTTAGGTTTTAGGACTCATTCCTGCGCCACTCTGTAGTAGGGCTGTTCGATTACGGCAAACATCATAATCTCGATTATTTGGGTCAATAATTGTAATTGCGATTATTCATTGACTTTGAAAACATCCATTTATTGGAACAGTATGTTTTTAACAGTTGGTTACCCTGAACTTTAAGTAAAATTCAACTGGGAAAAAAATACAAAAAAAGTAAAAAAAAATAAAAAAGATAATCGTTTTATTTCGACTACGTTGTTTTCGTAATCGTTGCAAGCCATAATCCTAATCGCGATTAAAATACGATTAATTGAGCAGCCCTACTCTATTGTCACTTTAGTTCCATAAAATGATCCACTTGCAGTTTCCAAAGCCGTTCACAAACGTCTCTCGTTGTGAAGGAAGTGCTGAGTCAGGGTTTAGGACTGTTTCTGTTTTCCACATAATAAAACAGTGTTTGTGTCCCCTGCAGCTCCATGTGTGCCCCCCCCTCCCAGTAGCTCCACCATGTCTGCGGCCCCCCCCCCCTGACGGGGGCCTGACGGGCCTGGAGGCTCTGGGCCTCAGCCCGAAGGAGCTGGTTCTGGCCGAGGCTCTTCAGATGGAGTACGACGCTCTTTCCAGACTCAAGCAGGACCAGAGTGGCTCCGAGACCCCAGCCCCGCCGCGGCCCCCCCCAGGAGGAGGCCTGCTGAGGGGCCTCTCTGGATCCGACCCCTCCCTCACCCAGCCCGGAGGCTCCCAGACCCCCCAGGGAGCCCCTCTGTACATCCTGGACCGCCCGGGGGTTCCCAAGCTGAGGGACGGCCCCCGCACGGAGCCTCTTCCTAAAGATGACGTCCCCCCTGCGCTCCCACCAAGAAACCCCCTCCCCCCTCTCCCCCTCCTGCCCCCCCGAGGCCCCCCCAGGCCCCGAGACGTCAACCTGTTCACCCCCGAAGTGGACCCTCCCAAAGTGGGCCCTTCCAAAGTGGACCCTCCCAAATTGGGGCTGAACTACGACAACATCAACGACTCGCTGTCCCGACTCAACGGAGGCCGGCAGGGGTCGCGGGGCCGCAAGACCAATGGGGACCAATCAGGGAAGCCCGTGGCCCGGAGTAAGACCCTCCCCCCTCAAGTCCCGCCCCGGACCTACGTCCCCGTCGCCCCGAGCAACAGGGGGCAGCGCCGGGTGTCTGCAGACCCGGTACACATTTATGACTTTATTATTATTAATATTTGTATTAAACGTATTCTTATTTTTATTATTATGAATAATAATGTTATTTACATTTCATTCATCCAGCTTCCGTCCTGATCTTACTGCCAGTTAGTTTACATCAAGCTCCACACGATGTTCACGATGTTCATTATGAGAGGCTGGTCCCTCTACGCCGAACTGATGTGGTCTAGTGTCTGTGCTGGTTCTCTGAGGAAGGGTTTGATGTTTGAATTCATTGTTGGTGTATTTGTAAAGTAAACATTCAGACCAGTTGGACAGTAAACAGTCAGACCAGTTGGACAGTAAACAGTCAGACCAGTTGGACAGTAAACAGTCAGACCAGTTGGACAGTAAACAGTCAGACCAGTTGGACAGTAAACAGTCAGACCAGTTGGACAGTAAACAGTCAGACCAGTTGGACAGTAAACAGTCAGACCAGTTGGACAGTAAACAGTCAGACCAGTTGGACAGTAAACAGCCAGACCAGTTGGACAGTAAACAGTCAGACCAGTTGGACAGTAAACAGTCAGACCAGTTGGACAGTAAACAGTCAGACCAGTTGGACAGTAAACAGTCAGACCAGTTGGACAGTAAACAGTCCAGACCAGTTGGACAGTAAACAGTCAGACCAGTTGGACAGTAAACAGCCAGACCAGTTGGACAGTAAACAGTCAGACCAGTTGGACAGTAAACAGTCAGACCAGTTGGACAGTAAACAGTCAGACCAGTTGGACAGTAAACAGTCAGACCAGTTGGACAGTAAACAGTCAGACCAGTTGGACAGTAAACAGTCAGACCAGTTGGACAGTAAACAGTCAGACCAGTTGGACAGTAAACAGCCAGACCAGTTGGACAGTAAACAGTCAGACCAGTTGGACAGTAAACAGTCAGACCAGTTGGACAGTAAACAGTCAGACCAGTTGGACAGTAAACAGCCAGACCAGTTGGACAGTAAACAGTCAGACCAGTTGGACAGTAAACAGCCAGACCAGTTGGACAGTAAACAGTCAGACCAGTTGGACAGTAAACAGTCAGACCAGTTGGACAGTAAACAGTCAGACCAGTTGGACAGTAAACAGTCAGACCAGTTGGACAGTAAACAGTCAGACCAGTTGGACAGTAAACAGTCAGACCAGTTGGACAGTAAACAGCCAGACCAGTTGGACAGTAAACAGTCAGACCAGTTGGACAGTAAACAGTCAGACCAGTTGGACAGTAAACAGTCAGACCAGTTGGACAGTAAACAGTCAGACCAGTTGGACAGTAAACAGTCAGACCAGTTGGACAGTAAACAGCCAGACCAGTTGGACAGTAAACAGTCAGACCAGTTGGACAGTAAACAGCCAGACCAGTTGGACAGTAAACAGCCAGACCAGTTGGACAGTAAACAGTCAGACCAGTTGGACAGTAAACAGCCAGACCAGTTGGACAGTAAACAGTCAGACCAGTTGGACAGTAAACAGCCAGACCAGTTGGACAGTAAACAGTCAGACCAGTTGGACAGTAAACAGCCAGACCAGTTGGACAGTAAACAGTCAGACCAGTTGGACAGTAAACAGCCAGACCAGTTGGACAGTAAACATTCAGACCAGTTGGACAGTAAACATTCAGACCAGTTGGACAGTAAACATTCAGACCAGTTGGACAGTAAACAGCCAGACCAGTTGGACAGTAAACAGCCAGACCAGTTGGACAGTAAACATTCAGACCAGTTGGACAGTAAACAGTCAGACCAGTTGGACAGTAAACATTCAGACCAGTTGGACAGTAAACAGTCAGACCAGTTGGACAGTAAACAGCCAGACCAGTTGGACAGTAAACAGTCAGACCAGTTGGACAGTAAACAGTCAGACCAGTTGGACAGTAAACAGCCAGACCAGTTGGACAGTAAACAGTCAGACCAGTTGGACAGTAAACAGTCAGACCAGTTGGACAGTAAACAGTCAGACCAGTTGGACAGTAAACAGTCAGACCAGTTGGACAGTAAACAGTCAGACCAGTTGGACAGTAAACAGCCAGACCAGTTGGACAGTAAACAGCCAGACCAGTTGGACAGTAAACAGCCAGACCAGTTGGACAGTAAACAGTCAGACCAGTTGGACAGTAAACAGTCAGACCAGTTGGACAGTAAACAGTCAGACCAGTTGGACAGTAAACAGTCAGACCAGTTGGACAGTAAACAGTCAGACCAGTTGGACAGTAAACAGCCAGACCAGTTGGACAGTAAACAGTCAGACCAGTTGGACAGTAAACATTCAGACCAGTTGGACAGTAAACAGCCAGACCAGTTGGACAGTAAACAGCCAGACCAGTTGGACAGTAAACAGCCAGACCAGTTGGACAGTAAACAGTCAGACCAGTTGGACAGTAAACAGTCAGACCAGTTGGACAGTAAACAGTCAGACCAGTTGGACAGTAAACAGCCAGACCAGTTGGACAGTAAACATTCAGACCAGTTGGACAGTAAACAGTCAGACCAGTTGGACAGTAAACAGTCAGACCAGTTGGACAGTAAACAGTCAGACCAGTTGGACAGTAAACAGTCAGACCAGTTGGACAGTAAACAGCCAGACCAGTTGGACAGTAAACAGTCAGACCAGTTGGACAGTAAACAGCCAGACCAGTTGGACAGTAAACAGTCAGACCAGTTGGACAGTAAACAGCCAGACCAGTTGGACAGTAAACAG
>NW_027263233.1:100000-102050 GCF_902827115.2 Pseudochaenichthys georgianus
TCAGGAAAGTCGACAGGAGGGGGGGGGGCTAGTGGAGTACTTCAGGAAAGTCGACAGGAGGGGGGGGGGGCTAGTGGAGTACTCAGGAAAGTCGACGGAGGGGGGGGGGGGGGTGGGGGGGGTGGGGCTAGTGGAGTACTTCAGGAAGTCGACAGGAGGGGGGGGGCTGAGTGGAGTACTTCAGGAAAGTCGACAGAGGGGGGGGGGGCTAGTGGAGTACTTCAGGAAAGTCGACAGAGGGGGGGGGGGGCTAGTGGAGTACTTCAGGAAAGTCGACAGAGGGGGGGGGCTAGTGGAGTACTTCAGGAAAGTAGACAGAGGGGGGGGGGGCTAGTGGAGTACTTCAGGAAAGTCGACAGAGGGGGGGGGGGCTAGTGGAGTACTTCAGGAAAGTCGACAGAGGGGGGGGGGGCTAGTGGAGTACTTCAGGAAAGTCAACAGAGGGGGGGGGGGCTAGTGGAGTACTTCAGGAAAGTCGACAGAGGGGGGGGGGGCTAGTGGAGTACTTCAGGAAAGTCGACAGAGGGGGGGGGGGGCTAGTGGAGTACTTCAGGAAAGTCGACAGAGGGGGGGGGGGCTAGTGGAGTACTTCAGGAAAGTCGACAGAGGGGGGGGGGGGGCTAGTGGAGTACTTCAGGAAAGTCGACAGAGGGGGGGGGGCTAGTGGAGTACTTCAGGGAAAGTCGACAGAGGGGGGGGGGGGCTAGTGGAGTACTTCAGGAAAGTCGACAGAGGGGGGGGGGGGCTAGTGGAGTACTTCAGGAAAGTCGACAGAGGGGGGGGGGGCTAGTGGAGTACTTCAGGAAAGTCGACAGAGGGGGGGGGGGGGCTAGTGGAGTACTTCAGGAAAGTCGACAGAGGGGGGGGGGGCTAGTGGAGTACTTCAGGAAAGTCGACAGAGGGGGGGGGGGCTAGTGGAGTACTTCAGGAAAGTCGACAGAGGGGGGGGGGGGCTAGTGGAGTACTTCAGGAAAGTCGACAGAGGGGGGGGGGCTAGTGGAGTACTTCAGGAAAGTCGACAGAGGGGGGGGGGGCTAGTGGAGTACTTCAGGAAAGTCGACAGAGGGGGGGGGGGCTAGTGGAGTACTTCAGGAAAGTCGACAGAGGGGGGGGGGGGCTAGTGGAGTACTTCAGGAAAGTCGACAGAGGGGGGGGGGGGGCTAGTGGAGTACTTCAGGAAAGTCGACAGAGGGGGGGGGGGGCTAGTGGAGTACTTCAGGAAAGTCGACAGAGGGGGGGGGGGGGCTAGTGGAGTACTTCAGGAAAGTCGACAGAGGGGGGGGGGGGGCTAGTGGAGTACTTCAGGAAAGTCGACAGAGGGGGGGGGGGGGGGGGCTAGTGGAGTACTTCGTGACCACAGAGTGTGAACGTTGTGATCAGCTGTTTTAGCGCAGTTCTCCAGTGAGGGGGGGAGTCTCCCTCCGCAGCCGGTTGGCGTAGTTTTGGCACAGTTCCGTTGTACAGACCGACGTTAACAGCAGCCTGTCAGTGCACACGGAGACCGACTCTGTTGTCCGGGGATCGAACCGCCTTCTGGAAAAGCTTCACAAGTACGTCGGGACGCAAATGCGCTTTGTGACACAAGTGACGGTACGCATTTCAGATTACGCACATACCCTGCGTACCAGTTATGTGCACTCCCTGAACCAGAGCCATATTATTACTATTATATGGCTCTGCCCTGTACTACAGCAAGAGGATTCTCCGTCGGGACTTCCTGCAACAACACCACGTCGTTATCAAAGATGTTCTATTGAGAAGACGATCACTACGTGACAAAAGTTTTCAAAACCGTGGCTACTGAAATCAGTCTGACTAACTGCTGTCTGTGTTTTACTCCGCGCGAGTTGGCAGACTTTATGTTGCTTACTTTAACATCATGTCTCATGGTGGGGCTGAGCCACTTCTTGGTATGGGTGCAGCCTACCCCAGCCATACCCTGGCGCTGCCACTGGTGGCTCGTTTGGGGCGGGCCATTCTGCACATGCGTTAAATGCGTTAAATATTTTAACGCAATTAATTCAAAAAATTAATTACCGCCGTTAACGTG
>NW_027263234.1:2500-77331 GCF_902827115.2 Pseudochaenichthys georgianus
CTTGCCTTGCCTAGCCTTGCCTTGCCTTGCCTTGCCTTGCCTAGCCTGCCTTGCCTTGCCTTGCCTTGCCTTGCCTGCCTTGCCTTGCCTTGCCTAGCCTTGCCTTGCCTTGCCTAGCCTTGCCTTGCCTAGCCTTGCCTTGCCTTGCCTTGCCTTGCCTTGCCTTGCCTTGCCTTGCCTAGCCTAGCCTTGCCTTGCCTAGCCTTGCCTTGCCTAGCCTTGCCTTGCCTTGCCTTGCCTAGCCTTGCCTTGCCTTGCCTTGCCTTGCCTAGCCTTGCCTTGCCTTGCCTTGCCTTGCCTAGCCTTGCCTTGCCTTGCCTTACCTTGCCTTGCCTTGCCTAATGGTCTGCAAAGGCATATTATCTTTACAGTCATATACATCTTCTAATTTAAGGAGCTGGAACAAGCTGTTAGTGTTTCTTGATAATTTACTGAAACCGATTAATCAAATGCAGCAATCACCGCTGTAATAATTTCCTGCTGATGAGCTAATTGGATAATCAACTCATGTAATCCTTTCGTCTTGTGCTTATGTAAAACAACCATACACGTTTTGGTGCCTCAAGAAAGACAACTTTCCAACAGAAATAGGTTAAAAAACTGATGGTATTTGTTAAGATAAATAGACATGTTTCACCCCTCCGTGACTCTGGCTGAACAAAAGGCTTTTTATCATAAGATAACTTTCCTTATTTAAAATATACAGAAGATATCAGGGTCACATGAGAAAGACATTTTGGGATGTTGCATTTTATTTTGAGTTCTGACCTGGAATATCAGAATTCTGAGAAAAAAAATAGAATTCTGAGATTTACAAAAATAACAGAAACATAATTATCACATACATTGTTTTTTCAGACTTCTGAGATTAAAAAAAATAAAAATTATTGTATGTATTTTTTGGAAGAAAAAAACCCAAAAAAAGGAAATATTTTTTTCAGATATCTTAGATTTTAGAAACACGAGACAACATTGTTGGGATGTGACCAAAAGTAAAACAAATTGTGTACATACAAATATGTATTTATTTTCAGAAAAAAATTATCTTTAAAGATTTAAGAAACGAGAAAATGTTTTGAAATGTGAACAAAAGTAATAAATGTTGAGTTCTGACTTTAATCTCAGAATTCTGAGAAAAACATTGGAATTCAGAAATTTCAAAAATAATTATTTTTTATTTTTTAAATTTCAGAATTCCAGAAAAAAAAATTCACAAAGAAATATATAATTTTTTTATTGAGAGAAAAAAAGAAACTTGAGAAAATTCTCAGAGAAAATAATTTATATATTTTTTCAGAGTTCTGAAATAAAAAAAAACGTTTATAAAGTCAGAACTCTATTTTATTTTGGTCACATCCCAACATGTTCTCATCCTCTTCCCTATTTAAGTAAGGAAGGTGTTAATAATCATGTTGTCGTTGATCCTCTTCCTCGCTTCCGGAACTCTACTTGAAGTACAGACAAACTCCTGAAGGAAACTGCGGTTTGAGAAAAGCCTTCATGGCGCCGCCGCTCCGCCATGTTGGCTCAAAGCCTGCAGGCCTGGAAGCAGAATCCTGGGAAACGGATCGGAGCCAACATGGAGGACGGAGCAGCAGTTTCATAACCCCCGAGTAGGAGGAGCCTGTCGGGTTTCTGGAAGCTCTGTGGAGCCGCGCGTCCAGGCAGAAACATCGGGGAGAAAAACACCAAACCACGGGAGGAAAGTGGAGGAAACACGGAGAGTGGAGGCTCGGATCTACAACGGAGGAGTGCGTGTGTGTGTGTGCATTCCGCAAAAGAGTGTAGTGACTTGAATCTGCCAAGGAGGATTGTGTGTGTGTTCTTGTGTGTGTGTGCATCCCTTTGGGGAAGTGGAGCTCACTGTGACCCACCTGGATCAGAAACAGGAGTCTGATGCGCACCGTGCACCGGGTCTGTTTCTAACACTAAAGCCCAGAGTTACCGGGGGGCAATGAACACACCACCGGAGGACTTCATTCCAATGTTTGTCTGACCACCACGTTTGAGACATACGGGGGAAAGGCGGGGGTCGAACCGGCCTCCCGAACCGGATTATTGCGCTCCTTCTGTGGCGAATCACGCACAGAGACGCAGCGGTTTTTTGGGGGGCGGGGGGTTTTTACAACTGGAATTTAGAAAACCTTCCTGTGGAAAACTCTTCACCGACTGCTGCGGACCTTTTTTATTATTATCTGCCCGCTGTGGCCCTGTCCCCCCCTCCCGGATTTTTAGGAGCACCATCACCGACTTTGGGAGCGTATTTTGGGGATATTCTTTTCCCCAGCCGGGGGTCGGACTATGGCGGAACGACGACATCCTCTTTGAAGATTTGTACGAGCTCGCGAGGTCATGGCAAGTAAGTGTCGCTGATTTAAAATTCACTTATTGTGTTCTGATGGTGATGATTGGTCACCGGGGCTTTCCAATTAGCTGCTCCTAATATCCTGAAGGGTACGGCACGCTCTCAATTGCACATGCACGCCCAAAAACAAAACGCATGGTCCTTTCTGTGTGGGAATATATGTATGTGTTAAATTGTTTATGATTACACCTATCTCACATTATATTGAACGATATACACTCATTCCACAACTATTTTACCTGCGCTATTGCCCTTTTTATGGACGTGATAACAGTTGCTACAGTTTTATTGTTTTATTCCAACATGCAGATAAGATCCAATTTCACTGTGGCAGCTTTTCTCATCTTCCCTGCACTGTGTGTGTGTGGTATAATCACACACACAACACACACACACCCACACACACAACACACACACACACACACCAACCACACACCACACACACACACAAACACACACCACACACAACACACACACACACACACCACACACACACACACACACACACCTACACACACACACAACACCACAGCACTTGTGTGTGTCTTGACCTATAGTGGCACTTGGCAACTTGCTGCAGAGATGAAAGGGCAGGGCACCCAGACCCTCGTGAGTCACTGAACATCTGGCGTCGTTACTCACTCCGAGTTCTAGTGAAAGGGTAGGAGGGCACGTGTGACGTTTGGGGATGTTTTTGGAAAGAGAAGTCTTGCAATGTGGCCTTTTAGTGGAATGAGAAGCTCCAATAGCCAACATGAGCAGTTTTACACAATAAATGACCCTGTATTATTATTATTATTATTATTATTATAGTAAACTATACACGTGTGAAGGATTCTATGCTAATTCACAGACATAGATGAAATGATAAATACATATTTTTAAGATGTTGCAACCTTCCTTGATGTTCCTTGTAACAACCCTAGGTTTGCTTTCAGTTGCAACTTCTTGCATTCAGATACTGTGATGTCATAACATCTTAGTATGGGTAACCTGCACACACGTGCAAGGGTAACATACACACAATCTCCACATAATAGCCTCTGAGAGAGAAAGGCAAACGCGTTGCAACCGTCCCCAGTCTCTCGTGTACTTCAAGAAGCAGCTTCAGAGCCAGCGTGATGAACACTTCCCGTTCTGTAATGTTATCGTGAAGTATACACGTTTTAACCTTCCCTTGGTTTGCATTCAGTTGCAACTTCTTGCATTCAGATAAATACTGAAGGACATGTCATTTCATAACATCTTGGTAAGCAAACACATGCAAGTGTAGTACACACATACAGATGTGGTTCTTCCGGACATAATGGCATCCGAGGAACTGAAAGAAATGCAAAGGGTGTAGCAACCGTCCCCCAGGGGAAGAGGAAGGAAGCGCATATTTTACTTTGCGCACTCAAATGTAATGTAGTTTAATCATTTGGATACGGATTAGTTGCATCGTCAACTTCTTCAATTCAAATAAATATATTCTGAAGTCTAATAATATATGAATATGTTGTTAAAAAGATTGCGAGAGATGTTGCAACCGTCCCTGATGTTCTGTGCAACTGCCTGAAGGTTTAGGTCATCACTTGGTTTGAAGAACATGTCTTATCACCTCAAAGCAGACGTGTGCATTGAAGACATGTTTGCTTTGTCTGGATCAGATGGACTGAGAGGAAATGCAAGAAGTGCTGCCACCGTCCCTCTGGTCGTGGCGTGCGCGTTCTGGGATGTCTGCACACAGAACTCCTGTTGTAGAATAAGAGCTTTGCTAAACCAACACGATGTACTCGGTGCAGTTCTGAACAGTCCATGATGCTCCTCCACCGCCTCCAGGGGTCGGGCCGGCTGCAGCTTCAACGTCTTGCATTCAAATAAATATCACATGTCATAGCGTCTTTTTAAAGGGTATGGATTATTAGTTAACATGTGTACGATGGATTGGGACACATTTAGTCGGTTTGGACCAAATGGTTTTGAGAAACTAAGGGAAATACAAAGCGTGCTGCGACCCCGCTGTCCGGAGATGCATTTTGTTTGAATGTGGAAAGTTGATTGTAATATCTTTGAAATATCCCTTTGTACTTGTATGCATGTAAGGCTGCACTATGAACCAACCCCAGCACGAAGCCGGCGGCTGATCCCGTCAGAATAATGGTTTCTGTTTCAGAATGACGGGTGAATCAAACTGCTGCTACAATAGCTCCTCCTTTTGTTCTTCAGTTGAGCGCGGCGACAAAGCTCGGTGTATCGTTCACTTTATCCATATGATTACACGCTCTTTCGTTCAGTGTGTGGACAGTGTGTGTGTGTGTGTCGTTCCCATGCTCCTTCCCGATGACGAATAACTCGGAAGCCGTTACAAATGGCAGCGAGTGTGTTCTTCCTGATAGCCTCTCATTGTGCTGCGTCGGCCACACCTGGGGCTTTCCTCTCGCGTCACAGTGAAACCTCAGAAGGGAGTCTGGCTTCTCTGCAGAGACACTTGAGTGCAGAGGAAGCTGTGTGTGCTTTGTCCTGCATGAATGAGCGAGTGTGTGTCATCCAAACTGCTGGCCCTGAAGGAAGCGTTTGATTGGGCGTCACGAACATGTGGATCCCAGTGTTTTGCAGATATTCAGTGGGAGAGCAGGCCGACCGGTTCAGGGACGCCAGCGGTGACACATGGAGACGGATGAGACCTGCGTGAACTCCACATGTTTAGGCAAGCCTGAGAGTCTGAAGAAAACATCACCCGGGCAGTTGGAGGCCGCTTGCTTCTCTTCCCTCAGACACACGGGCTTACACAGTCACAGGAAACATTGCATTCAGTCATTTCCAGCTGTGGGACTGCGCTTGATAATTCATTTCATTATAGATCGATCAGTCTTGCAGGAAATAGACTATTATGCCAGTTTCTCAACATTAAAGGGGGTTTCCTTAAACGTCTTGTTTTGTAAGTCTAACACCCAAAAGACACTTACCTTACCTTACCGTTGTATTGCCACCATAACAAGAGGGAAGCAGGACAACTCCATACTTTAGAGGCTGAAACAGCATGTGTTGGTGGTTTTTGCATAAAACATTACTTACTTAGTGCTGTTGCAACTCTTAAAGGTGGGGTAGGTAAGTTTGAGAAACCGGCTCGAGATACACTTGTTATATTCCATGGAATGCTCTTAACGTCCGATAGCAATGAATATCTGAAGTGCTTTGACAAACATGTCATCTCTGGAAGCCGTGGCGCTGTAAAAAGCACGACCAATCATCTGAGCCGGCTAAAGTAACTGGATGGCCTACCTGCCTGTCAGCCTTCCATCGGGGCACACACTTATCTCGTGCCCTCATTGGTCGTGTGCGCGTTCGTGTGTGTTGGAGGAGGGGCTCTGAGAGGAAGGGGCAGATTTTCTCCGGCTGTGTTTTTTCAAATTCTAGCCACTCGAGCCGGTTTCTCCCAAATTACCAAATTTAAACTCCGGCTAAACTCGTTGTACTTTTTACAGTATTACGGCTTCTACAGATGAAATTTATTTATGGGTTTGTTGTCAAAGCACTTCAGATATTCTTTGCTATCGGGATGTTCAGAGCATTCCATGGAATATAACAAAAAGTGTATCTCGAGCCGGTTTCTGAAACGTACCTACCCCACCTTTAAATGGTATTAAAATGTCCTAACAATTGAAAAAAAGTATATTGTTTTTCCAAAATCCTGTTAATGGTTAAGTTTTTCTTGAATCTCTTTCTAAATGGCATCAAAACAAATCTTCAAAATGATAAATGTAACCTCGCTTAACCTCTAGGAACCCTACACACACACACACACACACACACACACACACACACACACACACACACACACACACACACACACACACACACACACACACACACACACGGACCTAAAAAACCCTCATGCTCTAACAGCCTTTATTTATCATGTACAAATACTACTTCAACATTTTAAACACATGGTCAGCCAGGGCTCTTGTCTGGAAAGGAAAGGGAAACCACACACACGCACACACACACACACACACACACACACACACACACACACACACGCACATACACACACACACACACACGCACACTGTCTTAGCGTCTCATTGGGACAGGTTGCGTGTGATTTACAGAGGCCGAGCGCGGCCTCTTATCAGCCGACCTGCTGCTCCGCGTGCAGCCACAGCCTCTCTAAGGCTTTTGATCCTGGAACAGTCTGGATCTGACCGAGGGGGACACCGGACAACGAGTCGGGGACAGAAACACTTTAAGAAGAAGCCCAGCATGTCCTGCAGGGTGAGGCACATGCACACACAGAGCTATAAATATATGTATAGGTCATGCTGAACGTGCATGGAAAGCAGTGCTGCGAGTGTGTCCTCTGGATGTGTGTGGCCCTTTCTAAATGACAGGACACACCCAGTAATTAAGTCCATATTTATGCAACGTTTCCAAAAGAATGGTCGCACTAGCCAAAGGGATAAAAGATCCACCGACCAAACATTTATTTTTTAACTGCGTTACAATTAAGAATGTCCTTTTCTAGGGCCACGTAGACATCAGTACTTTCAGTAGATTTAGAAAGGGTAGTGAGGTTTTATGTTCAATACAAACTTAAAGACGAGACCAGAGCACATTTAGAAGCTTAAATATGTTTTATATGTTAATCAAAATGCTACTCGAGAAGTCATAACCTCAACATTTGACTGAAATAGCATATCTTTGCCCTTATTCTCCATTTCAAATGTTATCTTCTATCATCCCAACCCTGAGAGAACAGCAATACGTTACAAGGATGACGAGAGACGGTGGAAGGGGGATAGGGAAGGGATTAACTTGTTGTTTTATGATATGCGTGTTTTTATTTAACACAATGAATATTATGGGTCCAATAATGTCTGTTATGATTTGTGTATCTGGGCTATTAAATGAAGCTTATTCATTGTAATCAACGCCACCTCCTAATCTGCTCCTTCAGCACGAGACAGTGTATCGTGTCGCTGATGTTGCATAAAAACACTGATATTGTGTGAAACTCAAAGACCGAAGCAGCGCCGATAGTCTCGTTTTGTTGCATAACTGTTTTGCCGCTTGCCGAGTGTTAATTCTAAGCTGCAGAAATGGCAATGAAATTCTTCTGACCTGAGCTATGTGTGCGAGAAGAATTGAAATTAGGACACTCGAAATAAACAGTCCAACATATTTCTGAGATGGAAATAAAATAGCCTTAAAAAGTAAAATATATATATATATATACATGTAGAAATACAAATGTCTAGTAACAAATAATGCAGGATATTATTGAACAACAAACGTGGGTTTGCTATCCTGGCTCCAAGATGGTGGAACGAGCTCCCATTGACATCAGGACAGCAGAAAGCTCACACACCTTCCAGACTGAAGACTCATCTCTTTAGACTCCACCTCGAGCGATAGAACTACTAACAAAGCACTTATATACTAACAAAGGGCTGGCTTACCTAAAGCCAGTTGAGTAGCGTTTGAAATGTTTGGCTCAGGTGTCTCTCAGTCTTATCTGGACCTTTTGGATGCATCATCTTTCGGATGCATGAACAAGATTTATCCCCTGCTTGTATTTTTAGAGCGTTGACCCCGGACAAAAGCCGGTCCGTCTGTCGCCGCGTGAGCATGTCGTACATTGCTCACATCGATCCCGGTTCTCTGTGTCCTCAGGCTCAGAGACAAGAGGTGAGGGTGGCATAACTTAAAGAAGTTAAGGCTTAGAAGAGAAGAAGGAGGGGGAGTAAATCTAGGGGTGAGAGTGAAGAGGTTGCAGGGAGGGAAGCAGTCCATTAGGTTGACTCACACGTTAAGAGACATGCTGTGCCTCCAGGCCGTGCTCTTTTGTGTGTGTGTGTGTGTGTGTGTGTGTGTGTGTGTGTGTGTGTGTGTGTGTGTGTGTGTGTGTGTGTGTGTGTGTGTGTGTGTGTGTGTGTGAAGATGTTGTTGTTGTTTGGGTTCCCTCGCAGCTGTAAACGGCACTACAGTTAATACAGGGTGACAATTCTAATTCAGTGTTTGGTTAAAGAGGCCCTGTTCTGCTTTTTGTGGTTTTCACTTTTACTGTAGTCAGCAGGAGAGGACTCTTTAAAGTAGAGACACTACATACTGATATACACCTGAACATCAGCAGGAGAGGACTCTTTAAAGTAGAGACACTACATACTGATATACACCTGAACATCAGCAGGAGAGGACTCTTTAAAGTAGAGACACTACATACTGATATACACCTGAACATCAGCAGGAGAGGACTCTTTAAAGTAGAGACACTACATACTGATATACACCTGAACATCAGCAGGAGAGGACTCTTTAAAGTAGAGACACCACATACTGATATACACCTGAACATCAGCAGGAGAGGACTCTTTAAAGTAGAGACACCACATACTGATATACACCTGAACATCAGCAGGAGAGGACTCTTTAAAGTAGAGACACTACATACTGATATACACCTGAACATCAGCAGGAGAGGACTCTTTAAAGTAGAGACACTACATACTGATATACACCTGAACATCAGCAGGAGAGGACTCTTTAAAGTAGAGACACTACATACTGATATACACCTGAACATCAGCAGGATATGTCCTAAACATTAACTTATGCAGTCATGCTATAGTCAACAACCATAGTCTCTCTTCTCTGGTAATTGAGCCAGATATGGGAGTTAGCCCAATATTAGCTGAACGGATCAATGATCCTCCACTTCTGAATATTTGGACTCTTTATGTATTTAACAGTGAATATTGCCCTAAAGCACACACCGCTGGAGAGCTGCTCCACTGTGAATAAGACAAATTACCCTCCATTTGCATACCTCATGACCTAAAAGGACCCTGTACAAAACCTGCATGTCATTATCAGTGTGTGTGACGTGTATAAAGTGTGTGTTGCTTATGTCAGATCTGGCTTTGTCTTGCTTTGTCCGGTGTAGTGTAGTTTACCATGAGGTGAAGGTGGATATAAGTCTTCAGCTCTCCTCTGAATTTTCACCTGAACTGACACCCCCTGTAATCCTGGGAAGAAGAAATACTACTGCTACCTTTTTCATCTTTGTGTGTGTGTCCTCCTTTCCCATCAGGAAGAGCAGAGGGGTTTGTTGTGCCAAGGTGACGCCCACCAGTTTACTTAATTTTGTATTTTAATTTAAAAGGCTCTGCTAAGGGTTTGTGTATTTATGCAGTGGGAATGTGAATCTTTTGGTATCTCATGATTTTGATTTTGGATTCAGTAAAAAAGGATGCTAATGTTAGAATCTACTCCAGTCTACAGTGCAGTAATAAAGGCAGTGTGGCAAATGAAGGAAACTAAAGTGTGTCTGTATAAGATTATACATATTAGTATTTAGTGCCTCTACTGTGACATATTTCCAACATTAGCCTCCTTTAGCTTAGCGGTGGTGACGTGAAGTCATGTGACCGTGCTGTAGTTCCTTTATAGCCCAACATTAGCCACCTTTAGCTTAGCGGTGGTGACGTGAAGTCATGTGACCGTGCTGTAGTTCCTTTATATCCCAACATTAGCCACCTTTAGCTTAGCGGTGGTGACGTGAAGTCATGTGACCGTCCTGTAGTTCCTTTATAGCCCAGCATTAGCTACCTTTAGCTTAGCGGTGGTGACGTGAAGTCATGTGACCGTGCTGTAGTTCCTTTATAGCCCAGCATTAGCCACCTTTAGCTTAGCGGTGGTGACGTGAAGTCATGTGACCGTGCTGTAGTTCCTTTATAGCCCAACATTAGCCGCCATTAGCTTAGCGGTGGTGACGTGAAGTCATGTGACCGTGCTGTAGTTCCTTTATAGCCCATCATTAGCCGCCTTTAGCTTAGTGGTGGTGACCTGAAGTCATGTGACCGTGCTGTAGTTCCTTTATAGCCCATCATTAGCCGCCTTTAGCTTAGTGGTGGTGACCTGAAGTCATGTGACCGTGCTGTAGTTCCTTTATAGCCCAACATTAGTCTCCTTTAGCTTAGCGGTGGTGACGTGAAGTCATGTGACCGTGCTGTAGTTCCTTTATAGCCTAACATTAGCCACCTTTAGCTTAGCGGTGGTGACGTGAAGTCATGTGACCGTGCTGTAGTTCCTTTATAGCCCAACATTAGCCACCTTTAGCTTAGCGGTGGTGACGTGAAGTCATGTGACCGTGCTGTAGTTCCTTTATAGCCCAACATTAGCCACCTTTAGCTTAGTGGCGGTGACGTAAAGTCATGTGACCGTGCTGTAGTTCCTTTATAGCCCAACATTAGCCTCCTTTAGCTTAGCGGAGGTGACGTGAAGTCATGTGACCGTGCTGTAGTTCCTTTATAGCCCAACATTAGCCTCCTTTAGCTTAGCGGTGGTGACGTGAAGTCATGTGACCGTGCTGTAGTTCCTTTATAGCCCAACATTAGCCTCCTTTAGCTTAGCGGTGGTGACGTGAAGTCATGTGACCGTGCTGTAGTTCCTTTATAGCCCAACATTAGCCTCCTTTAGGTTAGCGGAGGTTACTTGAAGTCATGCGAGTCAATCCTGCACAGTCTATTGGGAGTTTAAAGTCTTCACTGGACAATATACCAATTAAAAATTCAAAAGTCATTGTTGTGACTGAATGAGGTCTGTAGCCTCATGGGAAAACACTGGTCTAACTGTCTCCAGGGCTTTTTTCCTGCTCCATGTGTATAATTGTGTGAAGCAGCTTGCATTAGCTGATCTTGGCCTCTCTGTCGGGGTTTGGAGGAGAAAATCTGCTAAAATGATGCTTCCTGCACGCACAATTACACATACATGATATAGCAGCGAGATCTCACACTCCACTACTAAAATATGTATCCATCCTCCTCATCAAGCTGTGAGAAAACACCCCCAGCAGCTCTGTGCAGCGGGAAGTAAAACCACTTCATCTGTCTTCATGTTGAGACTCTCACAACAACAACAAGCTGAGTTCAAGACACACAAACGCTAACAGCTGTTTGTTTAGATATATGGCCGTGGACTTGATTTGTGACCCTCTACGTTTTTAATTTATTAACTTTTTATTTTAAAAGTATTTCGTTTTTAGGGTGACTTTACAACATCTCTCCAGGGACTACGGATAGAAAATGCTAACAGTGCTAACTCTTTTCTGCAAAGTTAATGCTAACAGCACAAGTTATTGTATTATTTCAGTATGTAGTGTCTCTACTTTAAAGAGTCCTCTCCTGCTGATGTTCAGGTGTATATCAGTATGTAGTGTCTCTACTTTAAAGAGTCCTCTCCTGCTGATGCTCAGGTGTATATCAGTATGTAGTGTCTCTACTTTAAAGAGTCCTCTCCTGCTGATGTTCAGGTGTATATCAGTATGTAGTGTCTCTACTTTAAAGAGTCCTCTCCTGCTGATGTTCAGGTGTATATCAGTATGTAGTGTCTCTGCTTTAAAGAGTCCTCTCCTGCTGATGTTCAGGTGTATATCAGTATGTAGTGTCTCTACTTTAAAGAGTCCTCTCCTGCTGATGTTCAGGTGTATATCAGTATGTAGTGTCTCTACTTTAAAGAGTCCTCTCCTGCTGATGTTCAGGTGTATATCAGTATGTAGTGTCTCTACTTTAAAGAGTCCTCTCCTGCTGATGTTCAGGTGTATATCAGTATGTAGTGTCTCTACTTTAAAGAGTCCTCTCCTGCTGATGTTCAGGTGTATATCAGTATGTAGTGTCTCTACTTTAAAGAGTCCTCTCCTGCTGATGTTCAGGTGTATATCAGTGTGTAGTGTCTCTACTTTAAAGAGTCCTCTCCTGCTGATGTTCAGGTGTATATCAGTATGTAGCGTCTCTACTTTAAAGAGTCCTCTCCTGCTGATGTTCAGGTGTATATCAGTATGTAGTGTCTCTACTTTAAAGAGTCCTCTCCTGCTAAGAGGGAACACAGGCTTTTTAGCCTTTGCAGACCATTTACATGCAAACAAACTATAGAACACAGGAAAGGGAAAATCCAAGAAGCAGAATAAGGCCTCTTGAAATGCACTACAACTTGACCTGAATTATGCATCCGATTAAATAAATTACAAACTGAAACGGGGTTAGCTTTCAGAAAATACACAACACAGACCGCAATGACAGGTCTCGAAAGCAGATGAAATCACTGCAAAGCCCCAACATCTGCAAACCAGATTCAAACGGTTAATTTGAGCTTTTAGCGCTAACCTCTCTCTTTGTGTCTTTATTTTGTCCTCTCCTTTTCTAAATGAATAGCTCTGTCTGACTCACAAGCGGAACAATACGCCCCATAACTCCGTGAAAGAACCACATTCACCTTTTCTTTGGATTACCAGAGTCACTCCTGGTGCTTTGTGTGAGCCGACACTTTGAATGATTCCTGCAGCTATAAAAGTCCCAGTAGCTTTTCTAACGTCTGAAAGGGAAATGTCTTTTCCCGGTGTGTTGCATGGTGGGTGTTGTTTCTCTCCCGCTGTAACCCAGGTGACACCGTGTGCTTTGGCATGCAGCATGGAAATCAGTTTAGATTGAAAAGACTCCAACTGAACAACAAGAGGACAGGGGGGGGAATGATCTGGAAACAAGAAACAGGGAGTGAGAAGTAGCCCTGAAATGTCACGGAAACAAACATGTCATTTAAGAAGTTTAAACTAGTGAATAATAGACCGTCCAAATTGAAAATGATTTGCAAGATCCACCAGAGTATTTGGATCGTAAACATTCAATAACCGGGAGATGTTTCGCCACTTTAAGCTTCTTAACTCTCAATTAGGGATGTCCCGATCACCTTTTTTTGCTCCCGATCCGATTCCGATCATTTGATTTTGACAATCTGCCGATACCGATTTTTCCCGATCCGATCTTTATGCAATGCATTAAGAGAAAAAAAAGGTAACAGATAAAGGCTGGCCATCCAACGCGATGAGTTCAGCTATCTTGGCTGTTATTGTGTTGGCCTTTTCTCTGTTCTGGGGCAGTTTCTCTTTCCTTTTGAAAGCCTCTGAAAGTGTCGGTTGTTTCCGTGCCGTCACCCGAGTGGCCGCTGTGTACTCGCCGTGTTGTTGTTGGTGTTTGTTTCTCAGGTAGCGTGTTAGATTGGTCGTGTTGAACGTAGCTCTGTTCTTTCCACCACGCGGAACCTCCACCTTGCAAACATTGCATCTGGCTGTTACACTGCCTTCGCTTTCAATTTCATAATACTTCCAAACTCCTGACATTGTCTCTGTCCCGACTCCCGAGTCACCAGCTGAACGTAGCCTCTCGTTAGCTTGCTGCTACTATCAGACACTGCGCCCACTCTGTTGCCAGATTTCAGAGGAATAAGCAGGTCTGAAGACAAGCCCAAAGGAAGCAACACATACATGATGTTGTGTAATTTTAAACCAAAACTAAGTCCTCAGGATGACTTTAAGACGTGAACATGGTCATTTTTGTTTTGTAACATTAAATAAAATACAAATATTTTATAAAAAAAAAAAAAAATCCCCATCCCCGATTTTTTTCTCCCGATCCCCGATTTTTTGAAAATCACGTGATCGGCTCCGATCCCCGATCACGTGATCGGATCGGGACATCTCTACTCTCAATATGTTTGAACGAACTCTCACACGTTGACTCAAAACAGATTTCTTGCTTCTTATGCAACATTTTACTTTTCTCTTGCTTATAAACTCCCCTTGCAACTGTTCAATCTTACCTATTTTAGTGTGATAATGCACTTTAAAGTACCTTCAACTTGACCATATGCATCAGGTGTTTGGTTACAAACTGAAACAACTGAATATCACCCAAAGAATTAAGGATAACATTTGGTTTCTACCCTAGAGACAAGTCTTGCTTTTCTTCAAGCTATTTAGGGTTATTACAAATCGGTATTTTAAACATTAAGGCATGGAGACATGTCCCAGTAGAGACACTCAATGCATATATGAACTTTAAATTGAGCACAATATTTCCTCTTTAAATATATAACACATACTGTGCGAGTAATATGTTGCATAATGTCTGTTCTATATTTTAATGAGATCTGAGAGGTACTAGTTTAATACGAAGCAATACAGAGCGAGTGCTTGAAGTCTTCCTTGACATGTATATGGATGGAGATCAGGGTCAAATGTTATGTCCAGCCGCCTTTAATTTATTGCATTCAGTCTCTCATTGTTGTTTAACATCTTTTTATCTCTGGATAATGGCTATACTACACAGACGGGGAGTCTCATATAGCCGTGATGATCACATATGGCCAGCCTGCAACCCAGACAATGCTTCATATTGATCAGAAGATGACACACGCACACGCACGCATACGCCCACACACACACACACACACACACGCACACACACACGCGCCCATCCCACCATCAGATAGTGAGACAGTATCCGTCCTTTTTGTCCTTGAGCTTGATTTGTGATTATCTCTCCGTGCTGCACAGATATTTATAGCCGTTGAAATACACTCACAAACTAGGGAACACACCCTCATATATTTTGACAGACTGCTTGGACATCACCCTGCTCCTGTTCAATTATTCATGTCGAAGTTTGGCTGTGCTGCAGCTTACAACCCGGGGTAAATCATTGATGGCTGCGGAGATGCAGGGAGAGAAAGTCTCACCTTAAAACCTGACATTTTAAACCCAATTCGGATGGAAATCGCTTACTAGAAGGTGCGTTTTTGACCAGGTGGTTATGCATGCTGCTTTTTGGATAATTTAACAGAAGTGCGCTTTGAAAAAGGAGCTTGTTGCATGTGTTCAAATCAGCTGCTCAAATAATCTATATTTCCATGCAATCACAATATGGACTTGTGCAATATTCAAATGTTAGAAGCACCCTATATTTTAAAGGCTAAATGTGTTTTGAATGAAGTATTGTTAAGTCCTGACCTACACATCTTATTTTGAGATGTAAAAAACATATTGGTACAGATCCTCTGTTTTAGATAATTTGATATATTTAAATGTGAATAATGATCCTTAGTGCAGACGTATCACGCTGTTGAATGTATATTAGGAAGATGTTTATCAGTCTGCTTCTGCGTAGCAACTCCCTCCAAAGATGGGCCAATTCACTGATTGGAAAAATACCAAACAAGATGAGATAAAATAAGATGGAACTTTATTTATCGCCTTGGGGAAATGCAGGCGTTTATAGCAGTAACGGGGTCAGAGTTAAAAACAGGAAGACAAAATAGTGTACAAATTAAAATAATAATACAACAAAATAAAAGTGATAAAGTAACTATTGAAGCAATATATCACGGTAAAAAGTTGAGCATTTGTATGAACATGTTAAAGGTCTTCTATCATGCTATTTTTATGCATATATTATAGATCTCAGATATATAAAAATATATTACAAAACATGTCTATGAAGTGTTTTGCTCAAAATACCAAACGGATCATGCATTCGAGCCTCATGTCCTTCTATTTCAGCCCCGTTACGACACTCTCCAGTACAGGTTAGCTCTGAGTGTTAGCGATGCTAATGTCAACAAAGACCACATTACTTCCAGAACACATTGCGCATTGTTTCTGATTGGCCCGTTGGTGTAAAGCCCGCCCACAATTCAGATATTACGTCATATCGGCAGCGAATCTGGATCTGCTCCGTTGTCCCCCCGTCTTTAGAGATGTGGGTACGGAGGAAAAGAGAGAGGGTCACACGGGGGACACATGTTGATGGACAAAAGACATCGGAAAGTGCATTTTGCATGATGGGAGACTTTTAAAATGTTAAAGTGATGCCAGAAAACAATATTTATGTTCGTTCAGTACTCCAGAAATATGAACATGGTGTCAAATAGAGCGTCAGAAGGCAGAGACAGCTTGGTTTTACGGAGAATAAAGAATACTGTCCTTTTACTGTGGAGGAAGTTAAGAAACCGTAACTCTGGATTTGTTTGTTGCTTGAGGTGCGATATATGACTCGGCAGCTTTAAGACATGAAGACACTATGATTCTCAGCTTCGCTCTAATGCAGTATTTTTATATATACATATTTTATACATAAAATACATCAAAAATGTTGCATGATATAGGAGAGATACGATTAATGAATTATCTGTGAAGAAGATGCAGACTCGGTGGGATGGCGATCAGGAAGCAGAGCACGTTTAGAGGAGCATGGATGCGTCTTAATGCGCGCGGCCACATTTAGCCGGGTGTTACGCCGCTGTTGACATATTGCCTGAGTCTGACAGATGGCTGACACATGCTCTGTGTCGCAGATCCATTGTGACGGAGGCTCTGAGCTGGTGGTGGAAAAACCACAGCGCCTTACTTCAAGCTGTCACAATCTCACACGGTTAACACTCCATTCGTGTCTCCTCCACGTTCCTCCCGCAACCTCTCGGTGAGGCTTAATTATGATGCAGCAATTAATTGAGATTATTTACTTACTGCAATAATCTAAAAACCAAAAGAGAAATCCCATTGATTTTTTGTGGAAGGCAATGGTTATGTATTAGTCAATGTATTGAACATGTTAAAATAATAGCAATAATAACAAAGAAAAGCTAAACTTTCAAGGGATAAAAATACAAAATAAATTCTCAATAGTTGCGTCATGTTCAAAAGGGGTAAGAAGAAGCTTACAAACTGTTCTGGTCCTCCTCTAGCGTACATTGTTCATGAAAATAAAAGTTCAAGTCATCAGCATTCGTGATATTTAATTCGTTGTTTTACGCGAATCATTCTTTTGTACAAAACAAACAAAAGCAAATAACTTTTACAACGACAAGAAATAACAAGCATGATTTCGCAGGTCCTTCTTCCAGGTCCTGGTTTCTAAATAATTGTTTTAGTTTAAAGTTGCACAGTATTTCAGCTCATCATTACAGATCAACACCTTTCTGTTGTGATGCAATGAAGTTTGGAATTTGTTCGTACAGATGGATTTCTGAAAATGCAGTTTCCTCTCAACGTGTGTGTTTTCTCAACGTGTGAAAAGTCCATGGACATAATGAGGCAATAGTTGATTTGCGGCCTTGAACATAATTTGGATAGTTTTAGAGTCAACCAGGTCTTGTAGTTTTAGTGTTTTTAATGTTTCTTCTTGTAAGGCAAGTTTATTTATACAGCACCTTTCAACACCAGGCAATTCAAAGTGCTTTACAAAAATGAAAGACATTAAGAAATGTATTATTTAAAAGCAGAGATAATAAAACATGAATAACACAGATGATTACAAGATACAGTGCAGTGTGAGATATGAATATATCAAATAAAAGCAGCGGCAAAAAGAAAAGTCTTGAGCCTGGATTTATATGCAATAAAAACAGGATGGAAAATGACTTTGATAACGGGTACAGACGTCATTTTCTGGCCTTCTTTGCGCTGCCATCTGCAGCTGACAGCCTTCACTGCATATGTTCTGCGTCACTGCACTTGTGGAGAGTGAATCTTCCTCGAAAATATTCCACACCTGTCAACGAGGGACATTCTCAAGAGTGGCAGCATGACACCCAGATATCACGGTCGTTTCGCCTCCTCCCTGAAGGGTGTGGAGCTCGGTGTTCAACGCTGTGTTTGTGATTACTCAGCAAATAGTCTGCTGGAGATATGATATAAACTGCAACTGGATGGCTGCACAGTGCACACACACTAAAATATTTACCCTCCTCTCCTCCAATCTGTGGGCTTTCCTCCCAGGATGAGTGAGGCATGAGAGGATGAGTTGAAATCAGGTGCACTCGGAGAGAAACGCTTGAAGATGGAGAAGGAGGAGGAGGTTTAGTGAGGCGCGATCATTCAGGCTTGTGCTCTGAAGTGTTACAACTGATTTCTGCTTTTGGATCACCTGAGGGTGTGTGGGAATATTCCCTGAGAGGAGGCTCAGCTGCTGGTTTCTGAAGAGTAGGCTACTGAGAGTAAAACTGTAAAAGAATTGGCACGGTAGTTTTGAAATGTGGGGTTCTGCTTTCTCTGTACATGCAGCCACATCATAAAGCCTATGCGTTACATTAATCCACACACTGTATGCAATATCTTGTTCTTTATTACTTGCACATATTTTATTCAATTCTGTTTCTAGGATTATAACCATATTCAATGTAAATACTGCTATTTTTACTATATTTTTGCTTGTTATTATAGTTTTCTTCAAATAGTTTTCTATCTGTGTTTTTAATCTTATTTTATGTATGCACCACAACACCAAGTCCAATTCCTCGTATGTGTTAACCTACCTGGTAATAAACCTGTTTCTGATTCTGATTATCAAGAACAGCCATTTTGATCCCGAGTAATGGCTTTATTGTTTCTTAGATGTAGCACTGTGAGGGTGTAATCTATAGACTGTATAGATAACCACGTGTCTAATTTGCAAACGTGAAGACATTCCTGGATACAGATCATTTGAAGCTAGAATATGTGCAGTGTTGATCAAGCCTGTTAGCGTTAGCCACTTAGCTTCTAAGTTAGCACCACGGTAGCTGTTGGGCTACAACAATACAGCAACTCATATTTATTTCAATAAGTTGATATGATCAAATTGTCACACTTTGTATTACACAGATTTTAGTTACAAATGTCCTGTGTGTGTTTGCTGACCGTTATCTAGCTTGTCCGCGTTAGCCACTTAGCTGCTACATTAGCACAACAAGGGGCTGTAAGTATAGAACGACGATACAACTAACCCTAATATCACCGTAGATACACGTATGACTGATTTAACCCATGTTTGATTACACATTCCCATGATTATGGGTTCATAAACATCATGTTTGTGTCTGCTTAGAATGATGAGAGCATACAGAGCAGTCCAACAGCGCTAGCTAACATTCCTGGTAATATACATGTTGCTAAGCTAGCTAGCCTCACGGTCAGTTACTGTATAATATAATCAAATCTTCCTTTTACTCTTTTCTTTCTTGCTCTTTTGTAGGTTGTGGCTGATAACCAATAGAGCTTGCTTTGGAAAAATGTTTTTACTCTCTAACAACAGACCCAGCTTAATTTAATTGGAGTAAAGTATGCTATGGATTAGCAACATCAAGCATTAAATAAGTTGTGGCATTACATGTTTGACTGGTTTTACAATACTTTGCATTGTTCCTCATTTCATTTAGACTATGCACACATTTCATAGTTTGATTCAGTTCTACAAAGTTAGCACGCGTCGCTGCTGTGTTTCTCCCGGCTGTCAGTTCCTCTGTGCAAAGCCAAAATGCTGTCATTTATTCAAACTTAAGGTCCATTTTCTTCTCTGTCTCGTTAATGAAATGCAATCCCGTAGTGTGTGATCGAGGACGGAACAACAGCAGATGTTTTTTGGTTTTGTCAAGGTAATACTTAAAATGATGCGTCAGTGTTTTTGAGGACGCTGAGAAGGAAGGATAGCAGCAAATGTGCTGGAGTCACCGAGGTGTTTACAGTACACCAAGGTTTTAACTGTAGCACACACACACACACACTCACACACACACACACACACACTCACACTCACACTCACACTCACCCATACACCCATACACTCACACTGATAATGCTTGCTCTCAGCAGTTTTCCCAGGCCTTTTTTACGAAAGCTCTGTGCCAAGATATCTGACCGAGCCAGACTCCAAGCTCATTGTACAGTTAGGTACATGACACACACACACACACACACACACACACACACACACACACACACACACACACACACACACACACACACACACACACACACACACACACACACACACACACACACACACACACACACACACACACACACACACACACACACACACACACACACACACACACACACACACACACACACACACACACACACACACACACACACACACACACACACACACACACACACACACACACACACACACACACCCTCTCCATATGGTAACCCAGACAGTGTTATAGCTGAGCTCTCGGTGACGCCTTGCTGCCATATGTGTGGTTGTTAGTCTGATATCTGCAGTTTGAGCTTGTGCCCACTGTGCGATGATGTTTACACACGATAAGTGGTAATTGTATCTAAATAGCACTCAGCTTTATTCTCTTTTTATGGATAAATGTGTTGATGCCTCAGGATAGAAACGTATGGTCGGCTCTCGTGTTCACTGTGACCTTCCAGCTTCTGTGTAATTAAATATAAACACATTTAAACACACATTCGTACGTCTGCACATTACGCACTTAACACACATTATATATAAACCTGCAGGGAATACAACGACAATCTGCAGACTCTTTCTCACTGCATTATGATACATATCTGATAGTAAAGGATGTGGCGATGATGGACACAATGAAATGAAAGTTAAATTCTTCTACAGCTGTCGATAGATGACGGCGGAGGAAGAGAGATCAACGTGGATTTATCTTTAACTGCTGAGGTTACACAGTGGCTTTCAAATGCCTGACGCAAAACCAAACACCATTTTCTGTTTTAGAAAACCTGTGCAACAATTACAATTACACCACTGTATAAATTGCCATTTACATATTTATTATTGTTATATATTATACCTTGTTTCAAACCTTTATGTATGCAGGTGAATCCCATTGAGACAATTGATCTCTTTTTCAAGGATGTCCTGCTGCAAGTGGGTTCCACATGAATACATATAAACATAACTGAAAAAGTAAAAGGACATCATACAGCATATTTACAGCGACTACAGTTTACATAGCTAGTAACATTTACAGGTTCCAACAGTTTCCGATTGGATGCTTTAAAAACATTTAGTGGAACCAGATTGTGCAGCTTCCATTTCTTTTGCAGATTGTTCCAAGTTAGCGGAGCTGCGCATCTAACAGCTGTCTTCCCTAAGACAGTCCTAGCAGTTGGCACATTTAATAAAACCACAGCATGCGATCTCAGGCAGTAGCCACTTACAATTCGCTGTGAGATCAGGGAGCAGATGTTTTATTTATTTATTTATTCATTTATTTAACAGGGACAGTGTGCATTAATGAACATTAACAGAGGCTATTTTTCATCTGTAGTCCCTGGACAGATTTTAAAAGTCAACACATTTCATTTTAAACAAGTAAATACAATACATTTAAAATATGCAACAGACATTACTGGGATACTTAAATGAAACAATTTAAAATATAGAACATTAAAACAAAAGAACATGTTAAAACACAGGCGGTGGGTTGTAAGCAGCAGAAGATTGGGTCAGTGTTGGCAGAGCTGATTCCTCACTCACCAGGTTTTGAGTTGGGATTTAAACAAAGTGAACGTGGTCTGGTCTCTGATTGGAGGTGGGATCGAGTTTCATCGCTGAGCAGCTTTAACAGAACATGAAGACTGACTGAAAGAACTTTTTCTGAGTGGAATAATGCAATCTCCTCTCGCTGCACCTCTTGTTACCCCAGTTGTGCGTATGTTAATAAACTGTCTAAGAGGAGGTGAGGTAAGGCCGTTGACAATCTTGTAAAAAAGGCAAGCATTTGTTTACTGAGGTTTTCCAGCTTAGCAAGTTGTATTTTTGGAGTACTGGGCAGTGATGCAAAAAACAGATTTTTTGTCCAGTATTTTGAGTGTTTGTTTGTACAATGACTCCAGTGGTTTTAATGTTGTTGTACTGGCATGTGACCAGGTAGTTAAACAGTAGGTGATGTGTGAGAGAACCATAGACTGTGTGTCCATCAGAGATGTCTCAATTGACATCTAATCTCTGGTGAACCTAAAATTCGACAGACTGAATTTGACCCTATTACATATTTTTTTAACCTGAGCCTTGAAATTGAGTGTTGAATCAATCCTGACTCCAAGGTACATGTATTGTGACACCACCTGTAGCCTCTCCCCTGACACAAAAACATCTGGCGCAACACACGAGGACTTTGTTTCGGTGAAGAAGATGCATACTGTTTTACAAATATTTAGTTGCAAACGGCAGTGTTCCAACCAAGTTGTGACATGAACCATGGTGTTTGTCAGTTCATTAGCCACTTGTGTCATATAGCTTCCATGTACATATTACAGTGTCACCTGCATACATGTGGATGTTTGTGTCAGGACATCCAGATGGTAAATCATTTATATAGAACGAAAATAGTAATGGTCCCAGGATTGAACCTTGTGGGACCCCTGTCGAAAGGATGGAAGTTTCCCTAGCATGGCTTTGTATATAAAAAAGTACCAGTGACTGAGCCTCCGTGCAGTTAGTGAAAGCAAACCAGCCCTTGCATACAGGGTACAGTGATGGGTTAATGCTTTACAGTTTGTCACAAATCTCAGTGCGCTGTGATACGCAGCATCTAACTTGACCAGGCAATGGGCAGGTGCATTCATATACATCAAATCACCAGAGTCCAGCACAGGTCAAAGGTCACAGAGCCTTTTCCTGGCCTCAAGTGAGAAACAGGACTTGTTCCTGGAGAAGAAACCTAGTTTTGATTTCCTAGCCTTTGCCCAGGCCTTGTTTCTCTCATGAAGGAGACTAGACAGCTCCGCAGAGAACCAAGGATTGTCTCGTCCCTTCACTCTAAATGTACGTAGGGGTAGGGGTGGGCGATATGACGATATATATCGTCGTGACGATATTAGGTCTCCACGATATGCTTTTTCAGAGATATCGTCCTATCGTGATTAAAAAAAAAAATAGCGGGAGGGGAAGAGGCTCTCCGTGCGCGGCGCAGGGGGCTATGACAGCGGACGGAGAGCCTCTTCCCCTCCCGCTCCCCCAGCCTCACCTACTGATTTTAATTTCACCATATATCAAGCCCGATCGATTTCACAATGTCAGCGCACCTCTGCTTGCGTTCAGTCCGAGTTGTTTGACACGCTCCCAAAGTCCCTGCCCCCTTTCTTTGCAGCGAGCGACCATAGGGCAGGCATTTCATCAAGGGGCTCCTGATGAAAAGACTAGCAAACGGTGGAAAGACATAACTGACGCTGTGGCGTTTTATGTTTTTCCCTTCAGTTATGCTAAAGTCTTTTATTACACTTCAAGTCTAAAGTTTACATTTTAATTGTTTGGCACTGACTTTTCCTCATTGATGTTTTATGTTTTACTTAGTTATGTTTTACCCTCCTTTTCATGTTTATTGATGTTCACTGCTCACTTGTTCATTCAGGGTTTCATTTCTGAAATAAAACCAGCTTGAAATGCTATGTTGGTCTGTTACTCCTTTTAGTTTTAGTTTCCGTCACCTTGTAGGTGCTTGTTCTGTTAAGTAACTTGAAAAATAACCATAATAACCGACATGAAAAAATATCGTGATATATATCGTCTATCGTGATACTGCTTGAAAATATCGTGATAACATATTTTTCAATATCGCCCACCCCTACGCAGGGGTGCATGTCTATCAATGATCTCCATAAAACCAAGATGAAAATAAGACCATGCGGTTTCTACATCAGCACACAGATCGATTTTACCCCAATCAAACCCAAACAGATCATGCACAAAACCCTGCTCCACAAAGTATTTATGTCTCTCTTGATGATAATGCGAGGTTTAACCTTTTGGACCTCAGTGTCCCTAATTGTGGCCACAACACAGTGATCGCTCAGATCATTCGCAAATACTCCCACAGATGAATATTTATGGGGAACATTAGTTAAAATGAGATCAGGGAGGATTTATTAGGAGACTTAATGTTAGGGCGAGTCGGACTGTCCACAATCTGAGTAACATTCAAAGAGATACAAAGGTTTTTTAAATCCTCTGACACTGCAGTTAAAATCTCCAAGCAGCACTATTTCCTTGTAGTCTAGCTGAGATAAAAGATTTGCTAGCGAAGACAAGGAGTCTTTGCCAGCTGAGGGGGGTCTGTAGCAGCCCACCACCATGACCTGTTGACCCTTTGCCACTTCTATATTTAAGGCTAAAAATTCAGATTTTACATCAGTCACATTTAAATGTAACCTTTTTGTTTTTATATATATATTTTGACTTTTCTTTATTCTTATAGCCTAAAAAAAGCCAATTAACCCTGATATAAATCAAGTATTCTGATATGCGTTCAGTGTCTCTGCTCCATGATTTGTGCAGACAATAAGAAGTCAGGTTGCACATATCGAATCAACATTGAGTATTTTTAATGACTGTCACGTCAGGTAGTCTGTGCTTTGTAATGGAAAATATGATTATCAGAGAATTGTGCTCTGATGTTATATTTAACATATACATAATAATATTCTGTAAGCCTTACATGTCAAGAGACAGTAGACCTCAGGAAGGTGATCAGTCACAAGGTGCCATGTGACCACGGTGATATGACGATGAGTCTATTTACTCGGCTATCTCATGACTAAGCATGTACTTATTGTAACTGCATAAAAGCTCTCTCTTCAGTTTGGGTAGTTGCACTCGGCTGTGGAGACATTGCTTTTCAAATGTTGTTTGCCTCTTTTGCAAAAGATGAACGACTCAGAAGGACAACTCTTTGACTAGTTAATTTCAAGAATTTCCACCACAGCTTTTAATAACTTTTACTGTGTTGCATTGTTTCATTACCTACACTTCATTTGATCACAAACATTTGAGGTAATCTGACAACAATATATATAGTGTTTCCTACTCCTACCTTACTCACCTTTCCTACCCTACCCATACCTTTCCTTTCCTTACCTTTCCAAAGCTTTCCTTTCATTACCTTACCGTACCTTTCCTTATCTAATCTTTCCTTTCATTTCCTTTCCTTTCCTTACACTGCCTTTCCTTTCCTTTGTTTCCTGTCATTCCCTTTCCGTTCCATACTTTTCCATTCCTAACCTTCCTTTCCTTTCCTTACCATTCCTAACCTTTCCATTCCTAACCTTCCTTTCCTTTCCTTTCATTACCTTACCTTACCGTACCTTTCCTTATCTAACCTTTCCTTTCATATCCTTTCCTTTCCTTACACTGCATTTCCTTTCCTTTCCTTTCCTTACATTTCCTTTCCTTATCTTTCCTTTACTTTCCTTTCCTAATCTTACCTTTCCTTTCCTAATCTTACCTTTCCTTTCCTTACCTTATATCCTTACCATCCTATCTTATTTTGTGTATTCTGCCCCGCCGCTGCCCTGGGAAACTCTGCAGTGTAATGTTGAATCAGAAGTGGGTGTTGTTAGCGTGTGATTGGCCGCTGGGCGCTGGCAGAGCAGCTGGCACCTATCTGTCACCATCTCCCTCACACTAACACCTAGAGATACTGTTAACACACAGCGCAGGTATTCTGCAGGCCAGACAGTGTGACATTGTTTTAACACCGAAACACTAACGCCGGTTATAACTCTCACTGGGATGCACGAACAATCCGACTCAGTTCATGGAGTAAAATGCAAGTTCACTTTCTCTTAATAACACGAAGAAGCTACTTTCTTAAGATTCTTAGCCTTTTGTCCTTGCTGCTTATTCTGCTCTTTATTTTGTCCGCGGTTGTTTTTTCATTGGCAACTTCTCTTTGTTTTCTGCTGATATTGGTCTGATAAACCTCGGCTCTGTTTCCTCCTGCTCTCCATCAACATTTTATAATTCGTTCGTGCCAGAATGTTGCTCTGAATCCGTCAAAAATCACGAGGGAATTAAATTGGCACCTGCCAAACAGAGTCAATGTTTGCTGTGGCTGGTAAACGTTTCAGGCCGGCTGCCAACGTGGCAGACGCAGTAAGACATATTATTTTTCGAAAGCAATTCATGAAATAAAAATAGTCTGGGATTCAGATATGGTCCATATTTATACTGTCTTGTACCACATCCTTTTGTTTGCAAATCTAAAAGACTCGGAAGTGGCAACAGCATTTCCAGATAATCCAAACGACCATGAACAAAAACGGTTTAATTTCATCGTTTCAATGCTCGATCGACTGGAGCTAGATAATGTGTTCAGGATATATCAGTATGTAGTGTCTCTACTTTAAAGAGTCCTCTCCTGCTGATGTTCAGGTGTATATCAGTATGTAGTGTCTCTACTTTAAAGAGTCCTCTCCTGCTGATGTTCAGGTGTATATCAGTATGTAGTGTCTCTACTTTAAAGAGTGCTCTCCTGCTGATGTTCAGGTGTATATCAGTATGTAGTGTCTCTACTTTAAAGAGTCCTCTCCTGCTGATGTTCAGGTGTATATCAGTATGTAGTGTCTCTACTTTAAAGAGTCCTCTCCTGCTGATGTTCAGGTGTATATCAGTATGTAGTGTCTCTACTTTAAAGAGTCCTCTCCTGCTGATGTGCAGGTGTATATCAGTATGTAGTGTCTCTACTTTAAAGAGTCCTCTCCTGCTGATGTTCAGGTGTATATCAGTATGTAGTGTCTCTACTTTAAAGAGTCCTCTCCTGCTGATGTTCAGGTGTATATCAGTATGTAGTGTCTCTACTTTAAAGAGTCCTCTCCTGCTGATGTTCAGGTGTATATCAGTATGTAGTGTCTCTACTTTAAAGAGTCCTCTCCTGCTGATGTTCAGGTGTATATCAGTATGTAGTGTCTCTACTTTAAAGAGTCCTCTCCTGCTGATGTTCAGGTGTATATCAGTATGTAGTGTCTCTACTTTAAAGAGTCCCCTCCTGCTGATTTTCAGGTGTATATCAGTATGTAGTGTCTCTACTTTAAAGAGTCCCCTCCTGCTGATGTTCAGGTGTATATCAGTATGTAGTGTCTCTACTTTAAAGAGTCCTCTCCTGCTGATGTTCAGGTGTATATCAGTATGTAGTGTCTCTACTTTAAAGAGTCCTCTCCTGCTGATGTTCAGGTGTATATCAGTATGTAGTGTCTCTACTTTAAAGAGTCCTCTCCTGCTGATGTTCAGGTGTATATCAGTATGTAGTGTCTCTACTTTAAAGAGTCCTCTCCTGCTGATGTTCAGGTGTATATCAGTATGTAGTGTCTCTACTTTAAAGAGTCCTCTCCTGCTGATGTTCAGGTGTATATCAGTATGTAGTGTCTCTACTTTAAAGAGTCCTCTCCTGCTGATGTTCAGGTGTATATCAGTATGTAGTGTCTCTACTTTAAAGAGTCGTCTAATTGCCGCTGGAAGGCCAAAAAAACGTACAATCATAAAAGTATTCCTGTTGTATGCTTCTTTAGCGGTGTGTGTGTGTGTTTGCTGTCACATCCAAATGACAGCAAACACACAGCAGCTGAGAGGAAACCACAGCCTCTGTGTGCGCGTGTCTCCGGGTGTACTCACGTGTCGGTGTCACCCTCTTAATGCCAGCGTATGTGATCTCTTAGTGAATAACCGTGTGTGACCCTTCAGTGCATATGTGGGCTAATCTTAGCTTTAGCGCTGGCTCTAGTCAACGATCAGGATGAAGAGACATAAGCACATGACGAGTGTTACTGTGACAACCGACTGACCCTCAGGGAGAATCCTGTAACGTGATAGGTCATAAGTAGTGGGGACACTTTTATTAAACTCTGCATCAGTAAACAAAACCAGAAACCTTCCTTCCTTCCTTCCTTCCTTCCGTCCGTCCGTCCTTCCTTCCTTCCTTCCTTCCTTCATTCCTTCCTTCCTTCCTTTCTTCCTTTCTTCCTTTCTTCCTTTCTTCCTTTCTTCCTTCCTTCCTTCCTTCCTTCCATCCTTCCATCTAGAAGTTGCATTTGTGATTTTTAACTTATTCAGATGATTTTGCGGCATATGTTCTCTCACTTTTCACATTCTCATTCTGTAGATTACTTTTACTGCAGCCTGGCAAGTGATTATTAAGTTTCATCTTCAAGTGTGTATCTGAATAAAAATGATGTGAATAAAACAGAATAGCTTGGCTGAAAGTTGCATTAATAAAAGCGAGCTGCAATGAAAGGAAACATTCTTGGTGAATAATTGATGACGTACATGAAGCATTTGAGCTCAAGTGCAGAGCCGTAAAATGAGATTTGTGTGGGGATGCGAGTAGACTGCAACCTTCCTTGCATTTATACTTAATGTCATGTATTTCCAATATTCTTTTGTATCCATCGTTTGAGCTCTGACTACAGCTCTTGTCATTAAACAGCCTTGGACCTCCATCAAAATAAGGACAGGGGATATAAAACACTATTATCCATTTACAACTGGCTTTAAATCCTCACACACCGCTGCAGGCGTGTTGCCGAGTGCAGTATCGCACATGCAGCACAACAACGGTGTTATTTTCTACAACACCATTTCACTATTTCCGCCAGCACTCAGTGAGCCGCGATGCTTCCATGCTGCTGCATTCACGACCGATGACGCGGTGGAAAACAAAAGAGCCGTCGACGAAATAAATAGCAGCTTCAAAGTGGGAGGGATCCACAAATGGAGCCTTGTCAGGATTACAAAAGGATACACGCACAGGTAAACAATGTCGCTTTTCACCGTGGAAACATTCTATAGCTGACATACACGTTGGTGCAGTTAAACGTGATTTACAGGCGACTGACGGGATGAATATACTAATACATAGTGGAACAATTAGTCATTCAGGCACACACACCAATATCTGATACAGGCGAAATGATAACGGAGAAAAGGCATTATAAGTCAAATGAAGATGCATCGTCAACGTTATGCAAGATATGCCGACACCTTTCTTTTTAGATGTGGATGTTTATACTATTAAAACTAGCAGGATGATTGAGTCCAACACACAGATTTGATCCTTTACAGACCATTTACATGCACTAAAACCCACACTACAGGATGAAAGAAAAAGGGCCTCTTTAAAGACTCACTAACATCCTCCGTCTCATCCTATTTAATCTCCCAGCGTCAGTCCAGTCTCTCTTCTTAAGTCCTGTTGAATACTCCATCACATCTTGCCTTAACCCCGTGACGTTTCTCACTCAGGGTAAGGTAAAGTGGTTAGGAAAGGACACAGAACCTGACTTTAATTGACAACCTAAGCCGGTGAGATGCTGATATGAGACGGGCAGCAGACGAGGTAAAGGTCGGAGCTTCAGGTCCTGCTGAGATGTTGGAGGCTGCGTCTCAGGATCAAAGATGGCCTTTACAAGAAGACTTATCGTGGGTCTCTGCTGCCAGCTTTCTTTCTGCTGAGTATTGAGTTCCTCTCCGGCTCCCAGACAATTGACTGCGCAGCATAGATTTAGTGTGTGCTGTGCGGAGGGCTGTTTGGGGAAGCTTCAGTGAAGGGTAGATCAATGGGTTCTGCAGAGGAAATCAGATGCAGGGACTGTGAGGGGGGGAGACTGTGAGGGGGAATCAGATTTAACAGCAAGTGATCAAGGAAATGACATGAAGGGACTCAGTTAGGGCAGGGTTAGGCGTGAGCTGACGGTTATACCTTTTTTTTCTATTTTTTTATTGTAATTTGTTTTTAATTTTTAAATGAAATGTTTTATTTGAAATTATATAATGTTTATATAATTTTTTTTATAATAACATTTTTTTCAAATTTTTACATTTTTTAATCGTCAATGTTTTTAAAATGTTACATTTAAGAAACATTTATTATTTTTTACAGAATTTCAGATCAATAATTCACTAAACATGTACACTTCTAGCAGTTTATATAACCCATTACGGGAAGGAGCAGGACGAATTCAGTCTTATGCAAATCAAGTAAATAACGTTTTTGCACGCTCTAAATTATATAATTCTTACAAAGAAAGAAAACTCAGGAGATCAGACGTTTAAAATGAAAACGGTAATCCAAAACAGCCAAGAAAAATGTGCAATCGGTGCATCTCTTCTCCAAACACATCCTCTGCTCTCCTTCCCTCCACCTCTCTCGTTCTGCCTGTCACGGTTTGTTTCCTCCTCTGCTCGGCCTACAGGCTGCAGGAGAACATAATGGCCGCTCACTTCTTTTGAAGTCTGTCTCTTGGCAGGATGTGGCGCTCTGGCTCCTGGAGAAGTTGTGGGTCTGGCAGAAATCTGATGCTGCTCTCGGTAAAATGATAATAGGGATGACTCGCAAACTTAAAACGCAGCCAAATACATTTTGATATCGTATGGGTTAGCGTAGTGTCAAAAACATATAATATGTCAGTAAATACCCCACTGGTGAATTTAAAAACGGCGGTTGCTAACAAGTGTCTAAATGAGACGGCTCAACGTCATCAAACCCAACATTATCCGAAACCAACTGTTTCTATTCACAAAATGCTCTGAAGTCGTGCGGGGAGGACATATTTTGGTTGTTATCCTGATATAAGGTCTGTGGTTAACATTGCAGAAGTCGTGAAGTCATGTGACCGTGCTGTAGTTCCTTTATAGCCCAACATTAGCCACCTTTAGCTTAGCGGTGGTGACGTGAAGTCATGTGACCGTGCTGTAGTTCCTTTATAGCCCAACATTAGCCCCCTTTAGCTTAGCGGTGGTGACGTGAAGTCATGTGACCGTGCTGTAGTTCCTTTATAGCCCAACATTAGCCTCCTTTAGCTTAGCGGTGGTGACGTGAAGTCATGTGACCGTGCTGTAGTTCCTTTATAGCCCAACATTAGCCTCCTTTAGCTTAGCGGTGGTGACGTGAAGTCATGTGACCGTGCTGTAGTTCCTTTATAGCCCAACATTAGCCGCCTTTAGCTTAGCGGTGGTGACATGTAGTCATGTGACCGTGCTGTAGTTCCTTTATAGCCCAACATTAGCCTCCTTTAGCTTAGCGGTGGTGACGTGAAGTCATGTGACCGTGCTGTAGTTCCTTTATAGCCCAACATTAGCCGCCTTTAGCTTAGCGGTGGTGACATGTAGTCATGTGACCGTGCTGTAGTTCCTTTATAGCCCAACATTAGCCTCCTTTAACTTAGCGGTGGTGAGGTGAAGTCATGTGACCGTGCTGTAGTTCCTTTATAGCCCAACATTAGCCACCTTTAGCTTAGCGGTGGGGACGTGAAGTCATGTGACCGTGCTGTAGTTCCTTTATAGCCCAACATTAGCCTCCTTTAGCTTAGCGGTGGGGACGTGAAGTCATGTGACCGTGCTGTAGTTCCTTTATAGCCCAACATTAGCCTCCTTTAGCTTAGCGGTGGGGACGTGAAGTCATGTGACCGTGCTGTAGTTCCTTTATAGCCCAACATTAGCCTCCTTTAGCTTAGCGGTGGGGACGTGAAGTCATGTGACCGTGCTGTAGTTCCTTTATAGCCCAACATTAGCCACCTTTAGCTTAGCGGTGGGGATGTGAAGTCATGTGACCGTGCTGTAGTTCCTTTATAGCCCAACATTAGCCGCCTTTAGCTTAGCGGTGGTGACGTGAAGTCATGTGACCGAGCTGTAGTTCCTTTATAGCCCAACATTAGCCTCCTTTAGCTTAGCGGTGGTGACGTGAAGTCATGTGACCGAGCTGTAGTTCCTTTATAGCCCAACATTAGCCTCCTTTAGCTTAGCGGTGGTGACGTGAAGTCATGTGACCGTGCTGTAGTTCCTTTATAGCCCAACATTAGCCTCCTTTAGCTTAGCGGTGGTGGTGTGAAGTCATGTGACCGTGCTGTAGTTCCTTTATAGCCCAACAGCATGTGTGTCATCATACAGTTTTGGAAACCATCATAAATGTGTCGTAGACACATAGATGTGGTTGATTTGACATTTTCTTCAGCCAAACACGAAATGTCCAAATGTTTTCCCAGATGTTTTAGTGATTCGTTGTTCTCACATAGCTGTATTCCACATATGTTTAATGTTTTAGTTTCATAAATTACCTTATATCAATACAACAACACTTATCAATCAATCCTTGTAGGAAAACCTGCCTTTCACCAACTTCATCAGCTTTTATACTAAACATGAGAAAATGTCTTAAGAAAATCCTGTTTGTTGTTGACTATTGACAAAACCTTTGTCAACAAATAATGCCCGATAAAATGCATTTTTCTCTGACGTGTTGCAGACATTATTAAAGGATAAAGCGCTCATTGTACTCGCTGCGTTGCCATGACTCTGCTCAGACGTAAGGAGCACTCTGACGCACAACAACTAAGAATGCCATTCTACGTGTGTGTGTGTGTGTGTGTGTGTGTGTGTGTGTGTGTGTGTGTGTGTCACAAAGACCTTGCATTCGTGAAAGAAAAACAACGACCAAGAGAATATGGAGTGGAAGAAATGATTACATAAGAGCGAACACGGGAGGGGGGGATGATTATAGGAACTTTTACACATCACTTCTGTTGCACACTTGGACACAAAAGGCAAGGACAATAAAGTCCTTTTAATTCAGAAAGGACATCATGCCACTAGGCTGCAAGCTGTCGGCATGGTCTATGTTGCAACATTTGTTTACTTACCTAAACTTAAATAATATATAAATAAAAGTCTGCTCGCGTCTTAATTCTTTATTTAGCTGACGTTACTTTGAGTGTTAATTAAGCAGCAATGTTATCACAGCCAAGATCAACCAAACCCCATTCAGAAAAACAAGCTTTTAAATCCATATTCTTATATAACTATATGCAAATATATCACGGCAACATCTACTGGCTTTGGTCCCCTTTGCTTTCAGTCAGTATGAACACATGGCTAATGTGTAGTTATAATGTAATGTTATGACTGAGAGGTCTGCTCATGTGTGCATGTTTAACCAACCTTATGCTAGTGTGTGTGTGTGTGTGTGTGTGTGTGTGTGTGTGTGTGTGTGTGTGTGTGTGTGTGTGTGTGTGTGTGTGTGTGTGTGTGTGTGTGTGTGTGTGTGTGTGTGTGTGGTGTGTGTGTGTGTGTGTGTGTGTGTGTGTGTGTGTGTGTGTGTGTGTGTGTGTGTGTGTGTGTGTGTGTGTGTGTGTGTGTGTGTGTGTGTGTGTGTGTGTGTGTGTGTGTGTGTGTGTGTGTGTGTGTGTGTGTGTGTGTGTGTGTGTGGTGTGTGTTGTGTGTGTGTGTGTGTGTGTGTGTGTGTGTTGTGTGTGTGTGTGTGTGTGTGTGTGTGTGTGTGTGTGTGTGTGTGTGTGTGTGTCCAATGCATTGCCACCATTCATTCATATTCTGTCTTTTCGTGTCTCGTTATTTTCTCTTTCGGAGAGTGCAGAGAATAAGAAGTTCAGCACAGCGGCTATCGCTTCCTACAGTTATTACTGACCAGTGAAAGATCCCTATGGCCTGATGACACACACACACACACACACACACACACACACACACACACACACACACACACACACACACACACACACACACACACACACACACACACACAGCATCTCTGGCGTAGGAGTGGTGTTATATAAGGCGGCTTACAACTGAAGTGCGTGTGAAATTTGAGGAGACAGCAAGGAAGCCTCCTGCCCTCTTTGTGAAAGCTCTGTGGAGTGTGTGTGTGTGTGGAGGAGGATTTATACAACACACACATGCTCGATTACATATCTCTGCAATCGTGTGTGTGTGTGTGTGATCTCTGCTCAGTGTGCTCATTAACTTTTATAGACTGCAGCCTGAGCGAGGAGGAAATGGCTGAGCCAATATGCTGACCACTGTGCAGATCCACACACACACACACACACACACACACACACACACACACCCTTCTCTCTATCTGGATCCAAGACGTGATTAACCGCAGCGTCTCACTCCTCATCGGAGGGCTTCACGGTAGTTTTGTTGGTAGAGATCCAGCTTTCCGTTGCACTTACCTCGCCTCTTTATTCAAATGCGCTGCAGCGTTAATCAAAAGTCCCATTGATTTCCATTGATTTCTCTGCAGTGTTTTGGAGTTGTGTTTTAGTAGAAGCCATTTAGTGTCAGAGTTTCCACTCCTGATTCCTGAGCATGTTGATGGGGTTGCGGGCGACTGGATTCCCAGCAGAGCGGCTTCACTCAGGAGGTCTGGCTGCAGAAAGACATTTATTTCAGTATTTGAGGCTCACTGTTCTGCGGCCGTTCGGATACAAAACGGACTCAGTGTTCGGATCTGTCCTGAGAGTGAACCCAGAAATATGAGCTTTACTAATACAGTGGTGCTGGGATTATGTATTTCTGTGTTGGACCCTGAAGGCAGCATCTCCCCGGTTCCCTCCACAAAAAGCTAATGGGATGTTTCTATTGGATTACTGCAGAAAATAACACAACTGCTAATGATGCTTACACGTTTGGATAAGTGGTGTTAATATGTTGATAATCTCCACATATTTTAAAACCACTTTTATACATTTTGAGGCGTACATGCAATGACCGGAAGCAAAAAGCTAACATTAGGATATAGAGTAGTTCAGGAATGAGTCCCAAAACCCAGAAATTAGTCACCATTTTCTTTCTTTCTGTCTCCTGGTCTGGAAGTCAATGGTTTTCTGGGTTGTTAGCCTGAAATAAGATCTGTGGTTAACACAAGCTGAAGAAATTTGATTTTTTGATTCCCCAGGATCAGCGTTTCCGCCAGGGGGGCGTCTTGCCGTCATTTGAGCCGAGGGCGTCCAAAAATATTAATAACTCGAGAGAAGATCGAGAGTTTTTATCGCTTGAAATTACGAAAAGGAAAAAGGACAAGGACATCCCGCTGTTGGAGGGGCAAAGGAGTCTGGTGGGATTCTTTTCGGAGTATTGAAGATCGTTTCCCCGACATCGGCGGTGCCTGCTACAGGACAACACGGAACCTGCGCGACTAACGTAAACAGACAGCATCTATAAGGGCCGGCCCCCTTCCTTCCGCTCTCGGGGTGGACGCCCTCTCAGCCCTGGTCTGGCGGAAACACTGCCCAGGATAGTCCCACCTCTCTAGCAGGGGCTAAACATGGGGGTAAAAGTTCTCTGAACCAAGTTCTCTTTTTGGTGTGAACGCGACATTCCAGGCACCAACGGAACTAAAGGGGTAAAAGTACTCCGGTGTGAACGCGACATTCCAGGCACCAACGGAACTAAAGGGGTAAAAGTACTCCGGTGTGAACGCGACATTCCAGGCACCAACGGAACTAAAGGGGTAAAAGTACTCCGGTGTGAACGCGACATTCCAGGCACCAACGGAACTAAAGGGGTAAAAGTACTCCGGTGTGAACGCGACATTCCAGGCACCAACGGAACTAAAGGGGTAAAAGTACTCCGGTGTGAACGCGACATTCCAGGCACCAACGGAACTAAAGGGGTAAAAGTACTCCGGTGTGAACGCGACTAATAATTTTAAACCTGACTTTGCATGTAGATATTTCTGCTGGTGTTGTGTTTTCACTTTTGCCGCTGCATCCGGTTGATTCGAGCCCTGCTGACAGCTTTATCGCCCTCTCGAGCTCAATTAAATTGGCATAATTTATTCTTTCCCTCCCCCTTTCGCTTTTGATGCAAAACTATTCTGCTCTGGGAATCCAGCTTCCTAAATTAGCCGGAATAAAAGCAGATACTCAGGCTTTCTGTTTGGATTTCACGGCCCTTCGTTAATGAGGAAATCCTACGTTGCATCAGCTGATTGCTTCATTTAATGGGATCATTTCTGCTCTTAAAAGAGATACGTGTAACAGTTTTAAGCCCCATTATAAAACAGATGCCTCTAATTAGTTTTATTTAGTGTGATTAGTGAATCAACTGAGACTTTAGTTCTCACGTCTGGTGTTTGTTTGTGCTGCTCTTATTTTAGGATTAAAAACACGTCTCCTCTGTTTTCTCTAATTAAGACGCGACGGGGTTTTCCGTGAAGCTCCACTGAGGAGGATATCTCAGAAATCATTTTCCCATCAGTTTTTCATCAGCACAAAATGCGCATAGGAACAATCTCTGAATGATTTATCTGTGCACTGGAAGAACGGTGTGTGCTCATCTCATTTGCATAAAAACAAGAAACGCAAACCAGTAAATCACGCGGTAATGCAACTTCCACACTGAAATAGAAGAAAAGGAGCTTTTATTTTGTGTCAAACACCCCGAAAAACCTCGTTGTGAATCTGTTTTCTAACAGTTAATACGGCTGAAAGGGTTAATGAACTGTTGGTAAGACATAATCCAAGTCAATAATTGGCACGTTAGTTAAAGAGACCCGATTGGTCGAACAGAACGCCCAACATCTGGGGAATTGTGATTTTTCACAATTCTCTGACATTTTATTTCACAGACCGTGCAATCGCCTGATTCCTTGAAACACAATAGACTTTAATCAATAATGAAATGTATTATTGGTTACATGATTATTTATCGGTGGCTCCTGACTTCTGTCCTGTAGTATGAAGCTGACAATATGTGTTACAGGCCCATAACTTTGACCCAGATTATCCGTGTCTCTCAGAAAGTATAGTGTTGTCTCCTTATTCCTGCCTGGTGGCGTCAGCTGATAGAGCAGTAACCCCTAGATTCCACCGGGTCCGTCTGCGGCGCGTTCCGGCCGCGTTCCGGCAGCGTTCCGGCCGCGTTCCGGCTGCGTTCCGGCCGCGTTCCGGCAGTGTTCCGGCCGCGCCAAGGATCGCGGCCACTCTAGTCAATGGGTGCTATTCCACCACACAGCGGCGTGCGTTGAAAGCTTCACCATTCACTTTGAATGGGGTGACGTCACTTTTCGCCGAACTGCATTGTGGGAAGCGACGCGGAGCTTTGCTGGCGTGGCTCGCTGCAAAAGATGAGCAATGTTCAACTTTTGAAGCCTCGGCAGAATCGAATCATATGCCAGTACAAGCTCGAGCCAATCAAACCGCTGCTTGTGTGTCCGGGGCGGGAGATTCATGTGATTGGTTGTTGGTCGAGTTTCACACACGCCGGCCTCCCAGAAGCGCCTCGCCGCTGGGCTCCGCTCGAAATAGGATTGAAGTCTATTTTTTGACGCGTTGCAGCCGTAATGTAATGTCGGGCAGGCAGGAAGTGGAACGTTCAGAGCATATATAGCATATTTAAATATATATATACACACACAAACTCATTTTGCAGCCCCTATCCCTCCGTAGTCGTTCAAGTAGGAGGAGACATGCCAGCGGTCTCCTCTGGTTTACAGGCACTGTGTGAATTATATATATAGAATAATTATGATGATGAATGCATTTTTTTACCACTAAAATACAGAAACACATCTTTGATTCATGTCGTTTATAATTGGGATATTACAATTATTATTAACTTTGTCTGTACAAAGTAGCCTGTCCAGGAAACATGCCCAAATCAACAAAAATGCTCCGCTTCTGAAACGCGCCCGGTAGGGTATGACGCCGGAGGAGGCCGGACCAAAACCGCGGCGCAGCCGGACCCGGCGGGATCGAGGGGTGAGGGTGCTTTGGTTGTCATGTCGTGCAGAATGTTGATTATTCTCCAGCTTAATTATAGCTAAACACATGGGGTTACGGAGGGACCTTCAGGATTGGTTAGGCAAGCGCTGTGTCACTTTGTGTCTGCAGCAAAGTCTCTGGCCGTAACTTCCAAAAGCGCTTCCGTGTCTCATTGGGCTTTGTCTCCAGAGGTTTCCATGACAGCTACAAATACCACACCTCATCTCAGAGGTTCTATTATGTTTATGTATGATGTAGTGTCCTCTGTTGGAGCTGTAATCCAGTTCAGTGTAAGAAACCAAACCAAAGCGCCTGAACTCACCATCAGCACATCAGGGGAGTGTGGCGCAGTGGGTAGTGCGTTGGTGTTTGGATCAGGGGTTCAAACCCCGCTGCAGTCAGCATTTCGTTGTGTCCCTGAGACCCTTCAAAGTGCTCCTGTGGGGATTGCCCTCAGTGCTAAGTGTGTAAGTCGCTTTGGAGAAAAGCGTCTTAACAAGTGACGTGTGATGTAATGAATACAGTTGTGCTTTTTTATGAAGGTTTTTTGAATAAATGTGCAGATGTTGTCATATCTCTGACGTATTCACCCTAAGTTGCTCCCATAGACATGTTGTCTTCATGTTTCCTTAATGGAGCCCCTCTGAGCCGCCACTCGACCGAAGCTTATCAATGATTTAGCCGCGGGATGATGTCATCGAGCTAATGGACCATCCGCCCTATTAATGTTGCAGCAGACACACACACACACACACACACACACACACACACACACACACACACACACACACACACACACACACACACACACACACACACACACACACACACACACACACACACACACACACACACACACATATTCTCTCTCTCTCTCACACACCACACACACACACACACACACCACATATTCTCTCTCTCTCTCACACACACACACACACACACACCCACACACACACACACACCAACACCACACACACCCACACACACACACATATTCTCTCTCTCTCTCTCTCACACACACCACACACACACACACACACACACACACACACACACACACCCACACACACACACACCACACACACACACACACCACACACCCCAACACCCACCACCCACCATATTCTCTCTCTCTCTCACACCACACACACACACCCACAACCACACCCACCACCCCACCACACCCCCCACAAACACACACAACACACACACACACATCAGCAGCAGACTCAGCCTCCGGAGGCGACATGTTTTCAGATTCCGTACTAAAGTCAGGAAACCAGATATGTAGAAGTCGATAGGAATGTATAACGAGTCTCTTGTGTGTGGCTCAATGGGGAGGTGTGTGTGTGTGTGTGTGTGTGTGTGTGTGTGTGTGTGTGTGTGTGTGTGTGTGTGTGTGTGTGTGTGTGTGTGTGTGTGTGTGTGTGTGTGTGTGTGTGTGTGTGTGTGTGTGTGTGTGTGTGTGTGTGTGTGTGTGTGTGTGTGTGTGTGTGTGTGTGTGTGTGTGTGTGTGTGTGTGTGTGTGTGTGTGTGTGTGTGTGTGTGTGTGTGTGTGTGTGTGTGTGTGTGTGTGTGTGTGTGTGTGTGTGTGTGTGTGTGTGTGTGGTATTGATGCGTGTTAATTCATCTGTTACCAGTGAAATAATACGATTCTTGCTCCCAATTTGATGTCACGTTAAAAAAACAAAAACCACAGAATTAATCCCGTGTACTTCAGAATAAACTTTTATTAAAAATGTTTATTTTAATCCTTTTTTTGTGTTTAGGGTTGACCAGTACCTACGTTATCAGAATCCGTTTTATTACCAAGTTACACATACGAGGATTTGGCTTTGGAATAAGTAGGTCCTACAGAGACGCGGAAGGAAGAATACGTAACCAATACGAAAGTAGTACAAATCATAAAAGCTAAGACGATTGCAACACATGAGAAACACAACACAATTTACACGGACATATCGTGATGGAGGAAACTGAGTGCAGTTACAGGACATGTAATACAATATGTGTTACTATAGAAACACGAGTACAGTCATCGACTTGATTACACAACATCGATCTAATGACATCGATAGTCTGTATGGAAACACCGATTTCCTTCAAACGTAGCACAAACCTTTACTAAGAGTCAACGAGGAACTTCTTAGGCGTTGTTCGACAGAGATCAAGGTCACTGACTTCATAACACACGTGTGCAGTTTGCCCTTTGAGCGAAGACACACCACGAGACGTTTCTCCATCGAGGCCGGACCCTCTCTGTTCTGTATTTGTGTCTGACTGAAAACTCATCTCTTTCGACTCCACTTCGAGCGATAGAATGACTAACAAAGAACTGCTAACAGAGCACTTATATACTAATAAAGGACTGGCTCCTCTAAAGCCAGTTGAGCAGCACTTGAAACGATTGGCTCTTTGAAACCTGATGTTCTTATATGATTCTGTTTTCCTCAAGGTTGTGTCTTCCTGGTCGAATGTACTTATTGTAAGTCGCTTTGGATAAAAGCGTCAGCTAAATGCAATGTAATGTAATGTAATGTGTCGTCATGGTGATTGATCTCATTGTGAGTAGCTTTGGATCAAATGTAACGTGAGGCCATTTCGTCAGTTTCTCAAAATGATCCATCAAAGGCGGGGTCGGTACGTTTGAGAGACCGGCTCGAGGTACACTTGTTGTTATATTCCATGGGACGCTCTTAACATCCCGATAGCGATGAATATCTGCTTTGACAAAAGCTCCATAAAAAACGAGATAAGCACACACTTATCTCGTGTCCTCATTGGTCGTGTGCGTGTCCGTGTGTGTTGGGGGAGGGGCTCTGTGAGGAAGTGGCAGATTTCTTCCGGTTGTGTATTTTCAAATTCTAGCGATCTCGAGCTGCTTTCTCCAGAAGTACCTACCCCACCTTTAATATAAAAAACCCTGATGGCATCAATCGAGTGCAGATTGAGCTGCTGGTAATTGTTGGAACTAGGGATGTCCCGATCACCTTTTTTTGCTCCCGATCCGATTCCGATCATTTGATTTTGACAATCTGCCGATACCGATTTTTCCCGATCCGATCTTTATGCGATGCATTAAGAGAAAAAAAGGTAACCGATAACGGCTGGTCATCCAACGCGATGAGTTCAGCTATCTTGGCTGTTATTGTGTTGGCCTCCCTGTTCTGGGGCAGTTTCTCTTTCCTTTTGAAAGTCTCTGAAAGTGTCGGTTGTCTCAGTGCCGTTCCCCGAGTGGCCGCTGTGTACTCGCCGTGTTGTTGTTGGTGTTTGTTTCTCAGGTGGCGTATTAGATTGGTCGTGTTGAACGTAGCTCTGTTCTTTCCACCACGCGGAACCTCCACCTTGCAAACATTGCATCTGGCTGTTACACTGCCTTCGCTTTCAATTTCATAATACTTCCAAACTCCTGACATTTTCTCCGTCCCGACTCCCGAGTCACCAGCTGGACGTAGCCTCTCGTTAGCTTACATTCTCTAGTTGGAATTATTTGATCGCTTCATGACATTTTCCCGCAGGTGACAGATTCTAGAAACACTCTTCATTGCCTCGCTTCTCCTCCTTCTTCTTCTGCAGCATTAATTACTTTAAGACGCTGTAAAGACTTGAGCGTTTCTGTCCGACTGAACTGATTGGCTTCTTATTTAACGTTAGGCTTTAAATCAGCCCGCTAATCCGAAGAGTGCCTCTTCCGGCTGTAAATCTCACACTTGGCTCTCGACCCAAAAACACTTGGAGGATTGGACCGCGTTTAGCTTTCCTTTCACTTTTCTTTATTTACTGTACCTCCGTATGTCCGCTGCCAGCTGCCCTGCTGGCTGGACGCTTCGCTAAGACCTGGGACTTTCGATTTGAACAGAACACATGCTCTCTCTCTCTCTCTCTCTCTCTCTCTCTCTCTCTCTCTCTCTCTCTCTCTCTCTCTCTCTCTCTCTCTCTCTCTCTCTCTTTGGATTTGAGAGAGAGATTTGGGGCTTTTGTTTCTACAGGCTAAACTCCGCCTCGCTAATCCTTAAATCAGAGTAAATTGGATAAAGCATTGTTATCATTTGTAGATTTAAAAAGGGAAACAATCACATGAGGATATGACAAATGGGAGAGATGAAAACATACAGGCTTAGTGAGCAGAACATAACCAATAGTGTGTTATCAGAATGAGTCGTTGTTCGAATCTACTGAATTATTTTTAGTGTTTATAACTTTTTAAGCATTTTTCTTTACTCTTAATTTTATTCAAATTTTTATTTAGTATTTTTTATTATTATTTTATTCTTAAAATGCAGCAACTGTTACCTACATGCAAGTCATTTGTCGTAGAGTTTTTGGACACTTTCTTGTGTTTTATTTAAGACCTCCGTCAAGGCTATTTACCCCAAAAATAATTAACAAAAAAACATATAAAAAAAAAAAGCATTAATCCCCCACGTTTTGGTACTGCCCCAAAATACAATATGTTCTTTTTCGGCCCTTGTTTCACCATAACACACATTTTAATGAAAATCCTTGCGCTAGTTTTGCTGCAAAACCAACCTACCCTACTTGTTGGATGATTATAAAAATATGATATGAAGATGCATACAACTTTTCTGTTTTTAAAGCCAATTTCTGTACATTTTTGTGCAAGAAATTAGCCACAGTCAACAGTATATAGGAGAGAGATAATAATAATAATACATGTCCTCTCGCTTTTCCCGGTGCTCAAAGCGCTTGATATGCAGATAATGTGCAATATACAGACATGATAACACGCAAATTATGTACATTTGTAGGGATGTAACGATATCGCGGTATCGCGGTAAATAAACGTCCCAATACCGTCGTGAGACTGACAAAATCTACCGCGATTTTTTTTTATACATTTATTTATTTTTAAACACTTTATTTTGTTTTAAACCTTTATTTAACCAGGTGGTCCCATTGAGATACTCGATCTCTTTTTCAAGAGAGACCTGTCCAACATGGCAGCAAGTAGAACAACAGAACACAAAAGGACATCGTATTTACAGGGCTACATAATTTACACACCTAGAGACATGGACAAGTACCAACAGTATGTTTATATCTCTGTCAATAAGCCTCACCTTCTTGGCAACAACTGTAGTGTTTTTGAAGTGGTGGAGAGACAATGCACAGTTTGACCCACTGCTGTCACCCATGGCCAAAGCATATCTTTGGGGGGGGGGTGGGCGGGCGGGCGGTGTTGCAAAGTACGGTTTGGAAACGATGTCATTTCCTTTTGGAGGGCAGGCATAACACGGCATAACACCAGAGCCTCGCTGCGGGGAAACGTTGGCGTTGTTCCGAGTTTGTTCTAATCTGTCAAAATGACTGCTTTCAGATTTTTCCGTCATTGATAAATAAAATATTCGGTTAACGCGACCACTGCTGTCCCAGCAACATCAGCACCAAGCGAGAGAGTTGTTTCCAGAGCTTATAAATACCTGGAAATGTGGACATTCTCATATTCCTAAAAACCTGTCTGATGATGCGGAGTGAGTGACTTAGTGAGTTTGAGTTGAGTTACTTGAAAAACTAAAGTGAAACTTGATTTATTTTATTGCAGGGTTTGATTATTAAATGTCCTTGTTTATTTGTGAGATGCAGTGGCACAAAGAAAATGCCTACTTTGTTTGGTAGTACTGTAGGTACAAAAACACTGGTTTTCTTGTTCCAGTCTGTTACTGTCACTTTGTTTTTGACACTTTAAAATACTGCTATCCTACTAAAATGCTGTATAAATCAGATTTATTATGTAATAAAGAAACATTTTCCGAGTAAAAAAAATGTGTATCGAATTTTTTTTTCTTTTCTTTTCTTCTTTATTATTCAATATCGCGATAAATACCGTACCGTGGACTAGTTATCGCGATATTATCGTACCGTGAGTTTTTGGTATCGTTACATCCCTATACATTTATGTAACGTAATTTCACAAAATGGTAGCATCAGTATTCCCGATTTTAAAATGCCAAAGAAGCATCAGAAAAGCAAATTGCAAAAACACACTGAATTCAGACGGAGGCTTTTGAGACGAGGTGATTGGATCTCTGCTGCTGTCCGTCAGGTGTCAGAAACCATAACAGAGTATGGAGGGAGGTCAGAGTGAGAATCCTGGACTCTGAGCCATCACTCTTCATCTCGCTCGTCTTCATCAGCTCGTCTTCATCAGCTGACAACTGAATCACACTCGCACACATCTCCAGAGAGACGGGAGGATCCCAGCTTTATTCATGGGTTCAATTCATGTAATATCCAGAGGACACTTGGTCTCATGTTGGATTTAGGGTGATGTCAAATCGTTGGTTGAAAAGCTGCATTTGAGTAAAGACATGACCCGAAAAGGATTAGGACCAGATTATGTTAAAATCTGACCAAAACACATTTTCTAAGTGAGATCTGAGATTAAAGTCTGGATTCTGAAAAAAAGACAACATTATTTTGAAAGAGAAATTTGGAATTATTTTAGTTTTTTCAGAAGAAAGTCAAAATTACATATTTTTCCACATAATTTTGATATTTTCTGAAAAATAAGTTCCGCTTAGAACTCGGAGATTTTCAGAAAAGATTAGGATTTTTTTATTTCACTTTTTTTTCCAGAAAATGTCTGATTTCTTTCTTTCTCAGATTTCTCAACGTTTTGAATTTTTCTGAAAAATGTTGAATATTTATTTTTCATATTTCTCACATAAAACATTTCTGAAAAGTCAGAATTATTTATTTCTCAATCTTCTTATTTTTCAGAGAATTTTCAGAAAACAAAAATCGTTATGTTTTTCTCAGAATTCAATTTTTACTCTGAAAAGTAAGAAATAATTTGTTTTGAAAGTTTGAGATTTTCAGAAAAAAAAAATCGGCGCTTTTTTTTACTGCATTTTCAGATTTTAAGATAAAAATGTCAGAATTATTTGAAAACCCTACAATATAGCCACATAATTGATGTTAGGGTATTTGGTAAAAACATTTTTCCCTCCCTGTTTTTCTTCATCTCGCAGACCCTGTTTACTTCAGTTCCTTCATTAACTGTCGGAGATGATTAATATTCAATCAAACAAACAGGAAGGGCTCAGATCAAATCATCCTAAAATGCAATGGTCTTCCTTTTACAAGATAATTATCGTCTACATTACCTAACTCCCAAACTGCTCATCTTCGGTGTGAAATCTCTCTCGTGTGAGTGTGTGTCTTAAAGAACACACACTCCGTCCGGAGGGTCAATAAGAGAACCCATTATCACCGGAACAGAACACTTGATCATAACCGCCATGATTTCATCACTCCTGGGAGAACGTGGCGTCTTTAAAAGGGATTCATTATTCATGTTGGGATCGATCGATTCATCCGGTTGTTGGAGGGAAAATTAACCCCCAAATAATCAAAACTTTAATGCCCAAAAATGTACTATTTTTCTCCGTTTAATGTCTTTAAAAACTCAATACATTTCAATATGAGAAACGGAGATGTTTGATTTCTATCTTTCCCTGACATTAATAATTAATAATAACAATAAGTTACAACATCTACCAAAAGAAGACTCAATATCACGGTTAGTTCCATGCCCACAATTCAGTCTTCGATCTATTTTAGGGACGCAAACATTTTTTTCTTTCTCAGAATTTTTATATTTCAGAAAAAATAATTTGGAGATTTTATATTTTTGGGGAATTTGGAATTTTTCCCGAAAAAAGTCGAATATCTTTTTTCTCAGATTTTCAGAAAACAAGTAATCAAAGCATTGACGCCGACATCTACCAAAAGATGAATCAATATGGAAAATATCTGACGTCAAAATGTAATCCGTCTAATTTAGGGATGCATTGAAGAACTGCCAGAAAACATCTAACCGATTATAAAAGGTTCTCCAACTATTTTGATAATTATTAATCGTTTTTATGCCAAATTATCATACAATGCTGTTTCCAGCCTCTCAATTATTAAGGTGTCCTACTTTTGTGTTCTTAATACGGACACTTTTCACTATATGTTAACATGTGTAAGACCAATGGTTAATGGAAGTAGGTGCTCGTTGCAGCTCCGATGCACCCTCCAAATATAACATCTAGTACATTGGCTCCGAGTATTGTCTGATTCCAGTTTGTATTTCCAGTTTAAATATTGATGTATAGTGTGTTATCTGAACTGGGTGAGGTCACACAGATTGTTCTGGACTATAAATGGAGACGTCCATATACTGCTTCCTTTAATAATCCAGTTCCTGCCTGATATGTGGCGTTATTCTACCAAACCAATCGTCAATGCTTCCTATGTTTTTGTCGCTTATAATAAAAACGGTGTCTTCTAAAGTGGATGTGAGGATTCCCTCGAGGGAGTTCCTGTTCCTTCACCTCTCACCCGAGGGAGGGCACAGAGGAATCTGAGTACAGCGGGACTTCCTGTCACAAGTCATTACTCTCAACCACTTCCCCGCCCCTCCTGTTTCCTCTGTCCTCACCTTTTCATCTTCATTCATGTGCACACTTGGTGGCAAATCACATATATCTCATCTCCAAAGGTGACACGTACATGCATCTAAAAAGCTTTCACCTGAACCCTAACTCTAACCCTAAACAAAGTGTTGGATGCATCGGTCTCTGCTTGTATATAACCTCCAGTCCACGCTGTTGGTTGTTCTTGAAACATCCGTCCTTGTGATAACAGCAGAGGAACGGTTCTAGAAGTTCTCTGAAATCTGCCGTTTATTCTTTGAGGCAATAAGGGAGACACTTATATTGTTGAAACATGCAGAAATGATTCCTCTCGGAGTGTTTTCAGACTTTAAGTGAAGTCTGTTTACCATTGAACAGAGACATAGTAAGATTCTCAATGCTAAATTGATTCCACGGTAAAAACAGAAACATCACATCCCAGGTACTTTAAACTACACTTCTTTATACCATTGCAGCTACCTACACTATACACTGTACACAACGAGTACTAGCACATTTTCAGAATTGTTTTAATTACGTCCGTAGTCCAAATGCTTATTTAATTTTATCGAAATGTCTTTAAATTTGGCGGATACATCCACTGAGACCCAAGGGTGAACTGAGTAATTGTTGGTCGACAAAGCTCATGGTCAAGACCTCCGAAATCCTTTTTAATCAGCTGAAGTTGTACTTAAAGTTCTCTGCAATCAGCCGTTTCTTCTCCGTCTCTTTGAGGCGACAAAGGAGAAACTTATATTGTTGTAACGTGCAGAAATACTTCCTTTTCTACAGTTGTCAAACTGGAAAAGTGCAGTTTGAAGGCAGTCGGTTTTCCATTGGCCAGAGAATTATATAACATTGTTGTAACGAGCAGAAGTCCTCATTGTTCTGGAGTTTTAATCGGTTGCCAGGCGACTTTCTTCTGCTCTGAATAGTGGCTGACCTTGATTCGTACCCGTGAAAACAAAGACTGATTGTAATCAGATTTGTGAACTTGCCATGAGAAACTTATACATGTGGCAACGTTCTCAAATCTCACGTAGACTTCATCCTGAAAGTGTAACGGAGCCTGTGTTATTCTCTGTGTGCATGCACCCTTAATTGAACACTCGAGTTCTCGATGCAGCGCTCAGTATTTGGTCCGGTTTCTTTCTGATGACGCTCATTTGTTTCTGCCTCGTTCCACAGACCACATTGTTCCTCGTTAACAGAAAATACTTTGGCTCAAACATGATAGTATCCTAATGAAACGGAGAGGTTGGTTCCTTGGGAATGAAGAGCATTCAGCTCTTCATTCAGACCCGGCCCCATGGGATTTGGGCCCGCTGTTTTAACCATGGCTGAATACAACATTTTAATTGTTTTATTATTATGTTGTTGTTATTTGTAGAGCTTTGTCCTAATATTTATTTTTGTTTTAAACTTTGTTGAAAGATTAGTTTAATATCATTTTTTTATTTTGCTATGAAAGTCTGAGACTGGTTTCCGCTGGGTCGAGTCGTGTGGGTCTTGAGCGAGATGCGGCGCAGCAGCCAGTCACTTTACTCTGTAGTTAGTTTGGATATTATCATTTATAGTTATCTGCAACAATGGATATCAGGAAGTGGTTCATGAAAGGGATATGGCAACTCGGCGCCAGATGCACATTAGAAGTCATCAGTTACGTCCCCAACGAGCGAGCAAGCCAGCCGGGACAAGGAGGCTGGCAATCATATTTTGAAGAGAAATTGACTCTCAAGCCGGCTCTCTCTCTCTCTCTCTCTCTCTCTCTCTCTCTCTCTCTCTCTCTCTCTCTCTCTCTCTCAACCTAAAACCCCTCTGTTTCCGTAACAACAATTTCCCCCCCCCCCCCCCCCCCCCGTTGACAATTCAGATTTCTCGGAACATGTAAGTTTCGGAGTGGGCCCGCCTTGGTAAATCAAATGCCCGCCCAGAGACGTATGTCTGCCGCCGCCGGGTCTGTGCTGATGATGAGATATACTTTATTGATCCACAATTGGACTTTTTGAGCATGTTAAAACAAGGCTTTGCACATAAGTGCTTCTTTGGTTTTGGGGGCGGCTGTGGCTCAGTGGATGGTGTGCTGGACTTCAAATCAGGGGGTAGCAAGTTCGAGTCCCACTGCAGGCAGCATGTCGTTGTGCCCCTGAGACACTTCACCCCAAACTGCTCCTGTGGGGATTGCCCACAGTACTGAGGATGCAATGTAACGTTTAAAGGCTGCTAACCGTATGCTACTGAGCAGTGTAGTTCCCGGAGGCAGTGTAGCAGCATGCTAGCTGATGTTATGCACAACAAAGACATGTTTTGCATTCATATGATGCGCATAAATCAACTGGAAAACACCAAAGATATTTGAAGCAAGGATTTGTTGTCGACTTTTATCTTAGTTACTTTCCTTTGAATCAGCCGTCCTCGCAGTCTGGGAGAAGCTAAACGAGCGTACTTTAAATATGGATTTATTTTGAATGCTCGCTTGTTTTCTTCGGAGTCATTTCTCTGGCTCCCTCTCGCTTCAGTCCGTTTTTATTTGGTGCTTTTTGGTATAAAACACATTATTCATAAGATGCTTCATCCGTTATGTCGACTCTTCTCCCGTGGTGGCACGCTTAGCTTGGAAGGACATGAAGTCAAACAAACAGAAACAGCAGCTGGGAGATTTAAGTGTGGAGAATAAAAGCGACTGAAGTAATTACCAGGAGTGGAACGGCTCGAGGAAGAATTGATTAACTATTAAATTAGTGGATAAAGAAGATTGGAGGAGAAGGAGAGGAGTGCAGCACTTTAAGGAATTGATTTCAGTTTGTTTCCTTTTCAGTTTTTACGTCGTTTTTTTGATATTTTATTTCGTATTTACATATTTTTCTCTGCTCGCATTTAGCATCTAGTTTCCCCACATGTTCATTTGTTAACACGACTTACTCCAACGTTTCTTCCTAATACTGTGACGTCACGCAGGAAGCCGAGAGAAGACGGTGCTTTACTCGACACAAGGATCAATGAAAACACCCAGAGCGTCGCATGTCACACATTTCAGGAATATTAAAAAACATGCATTATTTGAAAAGCATCAAAAGAACTTAAGCTGGTCTCGAAGTGTTCAAGCAGTCTCTGCTCGTTTACCCTCGTCTGCCTCAAACACCATGTATCTGTTTAAGCCCGGTGGCTAATGCTAACGCTAACCCTGCAGCAGGGAACACCTAGTCTCAACTCTGGTATGTGTGTGTGAGCAGTATGTGTGTGTGTGTGGACTGTCAGTGAGCTGTGTGTGTGTAGTCAGTGTGTGTATGTATACTGTCAGTGTGTACTGTCAGTGTGTGTGTGTGTGTGTGTGTGTGTGTGTGTGTGTGTGTGTGTATACTGTCAGTGTGTGTGTATGTATACTGTCAGTCAGCTGTGTGTGTGTGTGTGTGTGTGGTCAGTGTGTGTGTGTGTGTGTGTTAGCATGGTGCTAGCTTCTGCCTGTAATCCCCATTGGAGCATAAATAAGCTGCTAGCTCTGTTTCTTACATAACGAGGAGAGGAGAGGAGAGGAGAGGAGAGGAGAGGAGAGGAGAGGAGAGGAGAGGAGAGGAGAGGAGAGGAGAGGAGAGGAGAGGAGAGGAGAGGAGAGGAGCAGCCATTGATCGGGGAAAAGCTGTTTCTAAATTATTGGGGGATGAGGGCTTTTAAACATATCGCTAAGATTACAGCCAAAAGCTAACTATCGAAGGGCTTCAGTTTAGTATTGTAGGTGGTAGTTTGTGTTAAGAAATGCTTTCCGTCGACTGATACACAGGGTTAGGGTAGCGGAATACTGCGCCCCAGTCTGGAGCAGAAGCCCTCATGCGAGAAAGGTCGACGTGGCTATCAATACCTCCCTCCGAATGATAACTGGATGCTTGAAGCCTACCCCTGTGTCCCTCTTGCCAGTCCTCGCGGGAATAGCACCGGCCGGCCTCCGACGGGAGGCTGCCACCCTCGCCCTGGCCAGGAAGGCACAGAAGTATGACTGGCACATCCTGCACCACACCACAATAACTCCAGCACCTCCAAGCAGACTCAAGTCCCGCCTCCCCTACAACAAAGCAGCTCAAGAGATGCTCGACTCCACCTCTGAGGACGTCTCCAGAGATGCGTGGTTGGCAGCAGCTTGGGAGCAGGAGTGGGAGTCAGCCGGGCCCTCCCGAATCCACCGTTACATCTGGGACCCGGGAGATGGCGCCATTGGAGGAGACGACCTACCGCGCCGGCAGTGGACCGCTCTGAACCGTCTACGAACTGGGGTCGCTTTAAAACCTCGATGAAGACGTGGGGCTTGGCGGACAGTGCGGCATGCGAGTGCGGTGACCCTGAGCAGACCGCTGTCCATATAATCACCACCTGCCCCTGATGCAGACCACCCTCGGAGGCCAGCCTCTTCCACCGAGGACCAGAGATGCGGGCGTGGCTACACGACACCGAGTTGGACCTAACATTACACGAAAGAAGACTGATACACACATTATATAATATATGCACACAATGTTGGTTTTTCATCACTGCGCATATTTTATTCCAATTCTTTCTCTACGATTTCAATCATGTTCAATGTAATTACTACTATATCTTTTAACGTTATTATAGTTTCTTAAAATAGTTTACTATCTGTGTTTTTACATTTTGTTTAATTTGTATGTACAACACCAAGTCTGTCACTCAGCATGTACTGTCAGTCCAGACATGTGAGTATCAGGCTGAAAAGAGGCGCGTTGGTACACCTCATGGTGCTTTCAGAGCAGAGCACTTTCTGCTTCTGATGAACGCATCGCATTACCCGTCCTCCTCACTTCCTCTTCCTCCTTACCCGTCCTCCTCACTTCCTCTTCCTCCTTACCCGTCCTCCTCACTTCCTCTTCCTCCTTACCCGTCCTCCTCACTTCCTCTTCCTCCTTACCCGTCCTCCTCACTTCCTCTTCCTCCTTACCCATCCTCCTCACTTCCTCTTCCTCCTTACCCGTCCTCCTCACTTCCTCTTCCTCCTTACCCGTCCTCCTCACTTCCTCTCTGCTGCGCCACCGTTTCTCTCTCTCCTGGTTTCCAATGTTCTGCTTCTCTCGTGTCTGAAGCCCACGGCGAGCAGAGGATTCTGGGAAATGTCAGACGTTTAATTGAATTGGTGGTGAAGTGGTGGCACTGCTGGATCCCCTTTTTAACACACACACACACACACACACACACACACACACACACACACACACACACACACACACACACACACACACACACACACACACACACACACACACACACACACACACACACACACACACACTAGTAGCTGCTGCTTTTCACATGGACTCCCTGCTATAGTCTGAAACAGGTGTGTGTGTGTGTGTGTGTGTGTGTGTGTGTGTGTTTAAAAAGGGATCCAGCAGTGCCACCACCACCAATTCAATTAAACGTCTGACATTTCCCAGAATCCTTTGCTCGCTGTAACACACACACACACACACACACACACACACCATTTCTTCTCTTCTATATGGACTGCATTTTTGTATAGTACTTTTTCAGTCAGGAAACATCGAAGAGGGGACCTACAGTATACAGGGTTCAAACGTATTTCCGGCATGGTCTTTTGTGTCATAGAAAAAAGGGCAGGCAAGAGCAAACGATACCTAAAAGTGTATCCATAGAAACCAAGCACGTGCTGATGCACTAAATGAACTACATGGGTTTTATTTATATTCAAAAAAGGAAAATGACCATTATGTTTGTCGCAATCGAGTTATCGTGAACTCCCGTTGCTGTATTGTGAATCTGAAAACCCAACGTGGGCTTGAGTCAGAACACGGGACACAAACTCACCTGTGTTATAATCCAAAAAGTCATATCTAACTGCCCGTGCATGTGACGTGTATTTGAAGTCTTTTAGTAGTAGTGTTTATTCATCTATTTGAAGGAGATCTCCAGGCCAGCAACTTCACATATTTCCTTCTCATGGCGCAGCTGGTCTGGTCAAACACTCGATGTATTGTTGTGTCCGCCTTCAGGACATTTGTATTCTCTATTTTGCACTTCCTGCACTCTCCACCGTCTTGGCGTTCGTCTCTCATTCCCTCCGTGGGCAGGCGGTGGGTTTTCTGTTGCTTTCAGTGAACTGCAGACTCGTGAAATGTCACACCACTGATCATGATTATATTGTCCCTAATGTACCCCAGATGCCTTTGTGTGGAATGCATTACACCGTGTTTTGCAACCTGTTCAGTCGTGTTACTGTTGTGTACGGAAAGGCAGTGAGGCAGCAGATGAAAGACGTTTGATCAAAGCTTTCGTCAGCAGCTGAATCAATGTGTGTCTACTCGAGTGAGGCAGAGGCAGATAAATAAATAAACAGCCAATCAAAGATGTCTAAAACCTGTCAGCTCCGTTTGAACAGATATTTAACAATCCTCACGCGTCGGATCACTCGAGCTTTACCCGACCTTTCAGTCGATCTCTTGTTCCGCGTGTTGGAGTATAGGTTACTGTGTGGATGCTCATGCTCCTCAGAGGATGGGTTCTGGTAGCTGTGGTGAACCTCTTGCAAGTTCCCTTCCTTAATGATGTGAAATGTAATCAGGTGTTGAATCAGACTTGAGTTCCACCTGGAGTAAATCCACCAGCTACCCTGCAGTCTACAAAGTACTTCAGACTAGCTGCACCTCCACCAGCTACCCTGCAGTCTACAAAGTACTTCAGACTAGCTGCACCTTCACCAGCTACCCTGCAGTCTACAAAGTACTTCAGACTAGCTGCACCTTCACCAGCTACCCTGCAGTCTGCAAAGTACTTCAGACTAGCTGCACCTTCACCAGCTACCCTGCAGTCTGCAAAGTACTTCAGACTAGCTGCACCTTCACCAGCTACCCTGCAGTATACAAAGTACTTCAGACTAGCTGCACATTTACCAGCTTTGAGAACACTTTCATGATCAATCATTATAAAACACATCATATATATTATTCTGAAATGGACCAATCTGCACAACGACTACTTTCACTGTCTTTCACTATATTTAGATGAGAATACTTTCTACTTTCACTTGAGGAACATTTTGAATGCAGGACTTTTACTGTAACAGAGTATTCCTACACTCTGGTACTTCTACTTTTACTCAAGAACAAGATATGAGTACTTCTACTTTTACTCAAGTACAACATCTGAGTACTTCTACTTTTACTCAAGTACAAGATCTGAGTACTTCTACTTTTACTCAAGTACAAGATCTGAGTACTTCTACTTTTACTCAAGTACAACATCTGAGTACTTCTACTTTTACTCAAGTACAAGATCTGAGTACTTCTACTTTTACTCAAGTACAAGAGTACTTCTACTTTTACTCAAGTACAAGATCTGAGTACTTCTACTTTTACTCAAGAACAAGAGAGGAGTACTTCTACTTTTACTCTAGAACAAGACCTGAGTACTTCTACTTTACTCAAGAACAAGATCTGCGTACTTCTACTTTTGGACTTTACTCAAGTACAGATCTGAGTACTTCTACTTCACTCAAGAACAAGGGAATCCGAGTACTTCTACTTTTACTCCCGTACAAATATCATGAGTACTTCTACTTTTACTCAGTACCGAAGTCTGAGTACTTCTACTTTCACTCAAGAACAAGATCCGAGTAATTCTACTTTTACTCAAGTACAAGATCTGAAGTACTTCTACTTTCACTCAAGCACAGATCCGAGTACTTCTAACTTGTACTCAAGAACAAGATCTGAGTACTTCTACTTTCACATCCAAGTAACAAGATCTGAGTACTTCTACTTTACTAAACCAAGATCTGAGTACTTCTACTTTACTCAAGAACAAGATCTGAGTACTTCTACTTTTACTCAAGAACAAGATGTGAGTACTTCTACTTTTACTCAAGTACAATATGTGAGTACTTCTACTTTTACTCAAGAACAAGATGTGAGTACTTCTACTTTTACTCAAGTACAAGACGTGAGTACTTCTACTTTTACTCAAGAACAAGATCTGAGTACTTCTACTTTTACTCAAGAACAAGATGTGAGTACTTCTACTTTTACTCAAGTACAAGACCTGAGTACTTCTACTTGTACTCAAGAACAAGATCTGAGTACTTCTACTTTTACTCAAGAACAAGATGTGAGTACTTCTACTTTTACTCAAGTACAATATGTGAGTACTTCTACTTTTACTCAAGAACAAGATGTGAGTACTTCTACTTTTACTCAAGTACAAGACCTGAGTACTTCTACTTTTACTCAAGAACAAGATCTGAGTACTTCTACTTTTACTCAAGAACAAGATGTGAGTACTTCTACTTTTACTAAGAACAAGATGTGAGTACTTCTACTTTCACTCCAGTACAAGATGTGAGTACTTCTACTAAGAACAAGATGTGAGTACTTCTCTCTCCTCTGTTTACCTCTCTCACTTCCTCCTCTCTGTGAGGTGTAAACATTTTAATGACTTTCACTCAGAGCAGATTCTCCTGAATGTTTCCTGCAGGCTGACGTCTCATTATTCCTTCTCAACCCGTTTCTGACGTGGAGCTGATCTGAACTACACATTGAATACTGCTTTCTACTCCTCCATCTTGTGACTGTGTGACTCCCTCTCTTGGATATCAGCATGTGAAGGACACTGTGAAGGACACTGTGAAGGAACTAGCTGATGCTCTGTATTGCGGCCGCTTTCACACCAGCGCTTTTCCCGTTCTAGCTCGGGAGCTTTCCTGGTCCCGCTCTGTTCACACCGCCCAGAGCCCGCCTGGTGCTGCCGCTGCTGCGTCATGACGTCACCGTTTACATCGCTGATTTGCTCCCCAACGGCGTTACGGCGCTCACAACAACAACAACAACAACAACAACAACAACGGGGGACTGCGTCGGGTCGATGCTCGTGTTGCTTTTAATCACACGAAGCCAGATTAAATTAAAAAACGACTTCTCCAACCTTATGCTTTGCTCCAGAGTGCCGTGGTTCATTGTTTATGAATGTGTTTCTGCAGCATTTACCGACCGCTGCAGAGCTGCTCTTCCACGGAGTTTATTCTCCCGTTAGCTCCCGGTTAGCTCGCACTGCAGCGGCCGCTCTAAAGTATTCACTGTCCGACTCACACAAGCAGCTGATGCATATCCCCAGTTCCCCTTAGCCTAAGTGAATGTGTGTCAGTCTGAATTGACGCTGTTTGTCATCACAACGCTGTTATGAAAGTGTCTCTGGTATAAAATGGGTGATGTTGGCATAGCAACCGAAGCTAAACTGACTACTTGTTGTTGCTATCCTATTGTGGCATAAGCCGTTTTCTACAGGCACATTTTACCGGCGTATTTTTCATTATGATTCTACTTGTGATAGGCGGACACGACAACCTGTGCAGCCCGTGTATTGATTCCATCCGATAGCTGCTATAAAACAACACGTCTGCCTCTCTCCACGATGATCGATAACAGTGAACGGATGGTCAAAGTAAGGCACACATAAACAGAATCACACGAAGCCTGGTTAGTGCTGCCTGACTTTATAAAGTGTGTTTTTTGTGTGTGGTTGCCTCCTAGTCACTTTGCTCAGCACTACTGCTTGTAGGCAGGCATGACGAGACTCTTCAGTCGACCCATGTTCAGGGGAGGTGGGTTTAGTTTCCTGCACGCCTCGACGTAAGAGAGACGTAAGCGGCGCCGCCTCTTAGCTCCGGAGTCTTGCTTCTAGACCGACAATATTTTTGGAGCTGGAAACGAACTGGATTCCGGAGCTAAGAGGCGGCGCCGCTGCGGTGTGAACGGGACAAACCGGTGCTTTTCAGGCTCTAGCTCCGGCCCTGAAAACGCGTTGGTGTGAAAGGGGCATATGTGATGACTACTTCCTTTCTGGAGAGGATCGCAGACACATGGATCCTGAGATTGAAGCTCAAGCCGGGACCAGGGAGATTTGTCTAACAAAATTTTAAATAAATGACAGAATTTACCAAATACACATCCTGTAACAGTGTTGAAGATATATCAGCCAGGTATCGCTCAGTTATTAACGGCATATACATATATATTCCACATCATTTGTGTTTCACAGCAAGGGGTGTTAGGGTTCCTGCGCTGTATGGAGGACAGCTCCGAGAGTTACGTTCCTTGAACAGATGGACAAGTAGTACAAAAGAAATGCATCACGTAGGAAGGTCTGGGTTGTTTGAATTCTTCTCTGTTCTCTGCTGAGCCCTTCCTGCTCTCACAGGGTCTTTCATAGCAACAGATTGCAGTCACAGCAACACACCTGAGGTCAGAGCAGTGATGGTGGTTAAGTGCTCTTTGATGTGAGCTGTGAGACTAAAGGTCAAACATGTTTACTCTTTACACTGGAGAACATTCTCAGGGTCCTACGTGGTATGGAGGATAGCTCAGAAGGTTAAGTTCCTTTATAAGTATGGGAAAATAGCACAACATAAATGCTTTGGTCTGAAGCACTAGGAAGGTCTGGGTTATATGACTTGTATTTACTTGCAGGACTCTTGGTTCGTTTCTTTATGGTTGGTTGCAGTTATTGGAAGTTGATATTATTCCGATCTGCACAATGACTACTTTTACTTTTGGTACTTGAACTATATCTTGATGCCAATACTTTTCTACGTTTCCTCTTCCTGATCTTGGTTTGTATCTTAACGGTTGCAGTTATTGGAAGTTGCTTTGGATGAAAGCATCAGCTACATGTCAGGAAAGGTATTTATGTTCCCAGACTTTAACCTGATATTCCATTCGTGAAAATTCATTTCCAAAAATACATAATTTCATTTTACAGAATGTTTTGCTTTCCGTGGCTTTTAATAATAATAATAATAGCTTGGATTTATATAGCGCCTTTCAAGGGACCCAAGGTCGCTTTACAAGTGATAGGGCAAACACAAAAGTCAGACAGACGAAACAACAGATCGATTAGGGGCCGAAAGCCTTGGCAGACAGATGGGACTCGAGGGCCCTTTTGAAGGCGTCCAGTGTGGGGATGTTGCGAATCTCCGCAGGGAGAGCGTTCCAGAGGGCGGGGGCTGCCACGCTGAAGGCTCTGTCCCCGATGGTTCGAAGCAGATAGCCCGTACAACCAACATGTTCACGGCGGTGTGATACTGTTGGGATAAAACAAGCAAGGAGAAATACGGCGGGCAACATGCACATTCTATGCATTAACCCCTAACCCCGGCAACGTTATCCCTCTTTCTGCTGCGGAGTGTGCACTGCAGTGAGGTCTGAACTGGGAAATGCACGTTTTTTCATTGCTTTCTTAAAAATCCCAAATGTAAGGTATTATTTTAAAACAGAAAATTCTGGACATGTGAGTTGGGAAAAGTCCCGAATATCAACGTGTAAAATATGTACGAAGCTTCGATTCTCTTTGATTTCCGGCACATCTAGTAGGGCTGCTCAATTAATCGTATTTGAATCGCAATTACGATTTTGGCTTGCAACGATTATGAAAACAACATAATCGAAATAAAACGATTATTTTGGTATTTTTTATATTGGTTTTTCAGTTGAGGTATACTTAAAGTGCAGGGTAACTTTTAAAAACATACTGTTCACATTTATCTTTTCAATAAATGGATGTTTTCAAAGTAAATTGTAAATCGTTTTTTAATAATCGTGATATCAATTATTGACCCAAATAATCGAGATTATGATTTTTGCCATAATCGAGCAGCCCTAACATCTAGTTACCACCGTTTTAATGCACTTCAATTCAGCTGCATTCAACATGATTTACACGCAAACGTGCAGCCATACACTCCAAATGAACCCACAAATAGGGCTGAACGATTAATCGATTTGAAATTGAAATCGCGATTTGAAATGATGCCATTATCAAATCGCAAAGCCTGCGATTTATTTGTTTGTTCTTCTCGTGTGTCAGTCATCCACACCAATCAGAAGTGCTGTGCTCCACATGTACCAGCCATTGCTAACCAATCAGAAGTGCTGTGCTCCACATGTACCAGCCATTGCTAACCAATCAGAAGTGGCCCCTGATAGCAGGTGATAGACAGATTGATCCAATCACCTGCCAAGTGCTTTTGAAAGTGCCTGGCCTTTCCAGATGGCTTCCAATGGAGCTTCAGATGGTTTCTGAGTCAGGTTAGTGACGCTCCATCACGTGTTTCTATCACAGGGCGAATCTTAAACTGAAGCTTGACTTTAAAGCAACGGAAGTTTCATGTAAGTTTAGTTCTTTCACTCGTAGCTCGGGCTGCGGGGTGCTAGAGACGGGAGCACGTTGATGCGACCTTCCAAGCCGGAGACATGGCCGCATTTTACAATAAACTTCCGTTGGGTCGCTTAAAAACAAATATCGCAATTCAAATCGCAATTAGATTATTTCCCCAAAGCGTGCGGCCCTACCCACACATACGTCATAAAACTACTGCTCTACTTCTTTCTTCCTTCACTGCAAGTAAAGAGAGGATGAGTGATCCAGGAGTTGTGATCAGAAATGGGTCAACAGTCTTTATCACCGGTCCAGACGCTGGCAGCAATAACAGAAGCAGTGACACATCACAAAGAATTCATCATGGATTCAGCAGGAGAGATGCATCGTGACCGACCTAATACAACTCCGTCAGGTTTAGTTTTACTTTCAGGGTGCGTTCACACCTAATAGTCCGCTCTCTGGTGCGCACCAGACGACAGTTTGTTCGGTTTGCGCTCACACGGCAAAACTCAAACGGACTATAAACTTTAAACACAAGTCATGTGCTCGGAAATGCTGTTCAACCATTGGTCAGACATTAAGGGGGTAAAAACGCAAATCCCGGCAATTTCTACGGAGGCTCCGCCATGGAGCATCGGCACTTTGGGCAGGTTATCCTCACGCTGCTGTTAATCTGGAGATCAACAGACATATGATTATAATCAGACAACGTCCGTTAAAAACATTATAACACAATGAGAGACGTTCTGCAGTCAGGAGGGCGTTTCCCCGACGACAGGTGCTCTTACTTTCATGTAGCTGACGGAGCGTTTTTACTTTACACGCCACTGTTCAACTCTTCATTCTGCTTCACTCTTTCGCTAAAGATTTTTGAAGACATCCGCGTTCTTGTGACTCGTAAATACTTCCTATGTTTCGGTGCGGACTGCGTTCACACCAGCGATGAACCGCCCCAGAGTTCGCAAGCAAGCGCTCCGAGACCACCTCTTCTAGCGGACCAGAGTCCGGTTGTTTAGTTCTCTTCAGAGGTCTGCGTTCACACCGACCCAAACGAACCAAGCGGCTGAACGCACCGGGTTCGATTCAACCGGACTGAACGAGGCAGGTGTGAACGCGCCCTTAATATACAATACAATAATGGCATGTTGAGCTTACGTGCTTTCTGCAGATGTTGCATGACTTGTCCCCCTCTTTCATTTGATGTTTTATTACAGTCATGTTTGCTATCGGTTGCCGAGGGTTTGCATGCCCTCGTGTGTAAAGGTTAAAGTAGAGTTTAAAACGTTCTTATTTGATAAACGGCACGGCGCTGACGATGAATTACGGCAACATGTCGAGACCTTGAGAAACCCATTTGGTGTAATTACTCGACGATAATAAGATAATAATCCTGAGAAAAAGGCGTCAAAGTCGAGACCTTAAAGTAATGAGATCAACACGGATGGAGTAACTTTGGTGATAGTGCGTAATTCACTGTTAGTACACCCACTTAGCCGTGGTGCATGCTCGCAGTTGGGATAGACTCTGGGAGGAATGGAGGAGGCGTGTCTGCACCAATGGCCTCGTCTCTCTCTTCCTGCCATTTGAGCTGGCTGAAGTGCCGGAAGCATCCGAGGAGCAGCTGACGCTATTCAGACCTAACGGCTGCAGCTGACACTCGTTCACAGCCACAATAGTGCGGCTGATTTCTTCCAAGACGCCCAGATCCGCCACTTCAGCCGTCTGCGCGTTGAGAAGCTTCTCCTTCTTCCCCCGACGCCTCTCTGCAGCTCCTTTCCCTGCGTCGGCGTGTTGGGAGCCGGGTGTGTGCAGAGGCTTGCTGAGGCAGAGTAAACCTCATCTGCAGATTAGATTCAGGTTCTTGATCCCACATTGGGAAACATGTTCTGTTCCTCCAGCATGTAAACGAGGGAGAGCCGGAGGGGGGAAGGAGGTGCTGCAGCTAGTGTGAGGAACAGACGGGCGTTTTGGACATGAACGCATGGAGACATGTCCCAGGAGAGACACGACGGTGTGTCCGGAGCTTTTCTGATCCTAAGCAACCGGTCGTCTGCACCTTTGTGTGCGTGTGTCTAACAGACATACACACACACACACGCACACGCACACACACGCACGCACACACACATGCGCACACGCACGCGCACATGCACACACACACACACACACACACACACACACACGCGCGCACACGCACACACACACATATACACACGCGCACACGCACACACATACATATACACATACATTACACGCATATGCACACGCACACACATACACATACACGCACACACACACACCCACACACACACACACACACACACACACACACACACACACACACACACACACACACACACACACACACACACACACACACACACACACACACACACACACACACACACAGACACATGCACACGCACACACACACACACCATGAATTCCTTTCCTTCAGCGTAAGCAGAAAAGACATGGATACAAATCTTTAAATCATTTAAACGCCTTGTTTGATTTATCACTTTGCACTTTGAGAAACTCGAAGCCTGTCTTTCTAAATTAACTTTATTGTGCACTGCCTCAGTTTCAGCCAACTTTCTTTACCCCTCAAGTTATCTCCCGATTCAGCCTCTCTATGTCGACCACATCGCCTCCTCCTCCTGTTTGTCGCAGCTCCTCGAGCACCGCTTGACATTTGGGGGGGGGGTCAGAGGTCAGAGGTTAGGGACTATATGAGGAGGGAGATAAGGCCGCAGCAGTGGAGAAACACTGCATCACTAATGACGAACCGTTGACCCAGAGTACCTGCTGCAACTCGGAGAGAGAAGAGCTCCACTCTGACTGGAGTTTAGCTTCTCAAGTGCAGACTTCCTGAAAGTGACGGATGCATTGTTTGCAAGCTGCCTTTCATGTTTCCCCATGGAGCGCCACGGCTCTCAGACAAAGGGCATTTAGAGAAATGTTGAAGACAGAGGATGCTTTTTGTCACTTTCTCCTTCTTTTCCAGTCGCTTTGTGCAGCGATTTGCTGCCATGATTATACATGTTGTGTGTGTGTAGCCCAGGACCGCAGCTCCACACTACTTCATTCAGATATTTACGCATATTTATCCTTTAACAAATATTCTCTTAGTGCTAATTTGAATAATAATGATAATAATCCTTATATTTATTATAGCGCTTTATCAAAGACTCTCAAAGCGCTTTACAAATACACATTACACACACAGATCACACATGTAATGGTCATCTACTGTGGACAATACCCACAGAGCAAGTTCAGGTGAAGTGTCTTGCCCAAGGACACAATGCACTGAAGTGTGTGTGTGTGTGTGTGTGTGTGTGTGTGTGTGTGTGTGTGTGTGTGTGTGTGTGTGTGTGTGTGTGTGTGTGTGTGTGTGTGTGTGTGTGTGTGTGTGTGTGTGTGTGTGTGTGTGTGTGTGTGTGTGTGTGTGTGTGTGTGTGTGTGTGTGTGTGTGTGTGTGTGTGTGTGTGTGTGTGTGTGTGTGTGTGTGTGTGTGTGTGTGTGTGTGTGTGTGTGTGTGTGTGTGTGTGTGTGTGTGTGTGTGTGTGTGTGTGTGTGTGTGTGGGGCACTCAGAAGCATCTAGTGAAATAAATACTTCTCATGTGACGGTGAAACGGGGTCACTGAGGAATGTTTCTACCTCTCTGTGTGTGTGTGTCTGTGTGTGTCAGAGAATTATAGAAGTCTGCATGCATTGATACAGCAGCAGCTAAGACACGTTGCACAATCCCCATGCTCACGGTTTACTCAGCAACATTTCCTGTAGTGTTTATTTCAGTCTCCAGCTTGATCTGTGTGTGTGTGTGTGTGTGTGTGTGTGTGTGTGTGTGTGTGTGGTGCCAGTCTACCTCACCCTCTGACACTAAGCAGCTTTAGCTTGATCACCATCTGTTCAACCAGTTTGTGTTTCCACACACACACACACACACACACACACACACACACACACACACACACACACACACACACACACACACACACACACACATGTTCTGCTGTGTTGTGTCACAGTGAAGTGTATTGCTTTCACATTACATGAGTGTGTGTAGAGTGTTGTCTGCTACGGGCTGCAGGTGTGTGTCTGTTCATCAGTGTGTGTGTGTGTGTGTGTGTGTCAAGTCTTCTCCGATTTCATTTGGGTGCCGTTTCCACACTTGAAAGGGACATCTTCTGGACCTTTAACTGGATTCCACTCCAATGACACAACAACTGTTACTTTTCAGTCTTTTATTTCAGTAGTTTACTTGAAAACAAATGTCCATTTAGTTGCTGAATGGGTCATTCAGGTGAAGAACCGTGTGTGTGTGTGTGTGTGTGTGTGTGTGTGTGTGTGTGTGTGTGTTAGGGCTGCACGATTTTGGGAAAAAATCTAATTGCGATTTTTCTGACAAATATTGCGATTCGAATTGCGATATTTGTTTTTAAGCGACCCAACGGAAGTTTATTGTAAAATGCGGCCATAACTCCGGCTAGGAAGGTCGTATCAACGTGCTCCCGTCTCTGGCACCCCGCAGCCCGAGCTACGAGTGAAAGAACTAAACTTACATGAAACTTCCGTTGGGTTGCTTTAAAGTCAAGCTTCAGTTAAAGATTCACCCTTTTAGATGTAGAACATGTGATGGAGCGTCACTAACCTGACTCAGACGGTTTGTTTCACCAAAGCATCTGAAGCTCCATTGGAAGCCATCTGGAAAGGGCTGGCACTTTCAAGAGCACTTGGCAGGTGATTGGATCAATCTGTCTATCACCTGCTATCAGGGGCCACTTCTGATTGATTAACAATGGCTGGTACATGTGGAGCACAGCACTTCTGATTGGTGTGGATGACTGACACACAAGAAGAGAAAGAAAAATGTAAAAAAAAAAAAAAAGTTAAAAAAATTCGCAGGCTTTGCGATTTGATAATCGCATCATCTCGAATCACGATTTCGATTTAAAACCGATTAATCGTTCAGCCCTAGTGTGTGTGTGTTGGTGTGTTGCTGGGTTTTTGGGCTGGTTCTTCAATCTGACATAATAATAACAATATTAATTTTCTTTCCTGGTTTTATCTTTTTCACTGATATTACTTCGGCCTAATGGACATTTTTTACCTGATGCAAGTAGCTTTAGTTTTTATTGATTTGAAATGTAGGATAAAAACACGATTTAAAATCAGCGTCTTGCATGCTGCCATTGCAAATAATGGCCTTGCATTGTTCAGTGTCAAATATGTTTAAATATCAGTACCTAAACTCAAATATATAAATAGTAGCATCTATGAAAACCTATTAAATTATACCGAGCCACACTCAGACACTTTTCCTCATGCCCTAATAATAAAAATCATAAAACCTACCTCTATAAATAACCTCATGGCAGCAGGGAGCTAAATGTGCTCTCCAGTATTAATCTGTCAAATTACAGCCTGCTGACCTGTGCATAGTGTTCCTCTGCACAGAGCAATGCATGCTGGGAAAGACTCTAGGAATAACAGAATAACTGGTGCAGGAAAGAGTCCTAAAACCTAGAAATGTGACAGCATTTTGGCGCTTTGGGTTGAAGTTCTTTAACATGATTTTGGTTGTTATCCTGAAATAAGATCTGTGGTTAACACAAGCTGACTTTTGTTTTAAATGTAAGTAAAATGTATTTAAAAACAGCGGTTGCTAACAAGTGACTAAATGATACGACTAAACGTCATCACGCCCAACAATAGCCACCTTTAGCTTAGCGGTGGTGACGTGAAGTCATGTGACCGTGCTGTAGTTCCTTTATAGCCCAGCATTAGCCTCCTTTAGCTTAGCGGTGGTGACGTGAAGTCATGTGACCGTGCTGTAGTTCCTTTATAGCCCAACATTAGCCGCCTTTAGCTTAGCGGTGGTGACGTGAAGTCATGTGACCGTGCTGTAGTTCCTTTATAGCCCAACATTAGCCGCCTTTAGCTTAGCGGTGGTGACGTGAAGTCATGTGACCGTGCTGTAGTTCCTTTATAGCCCAGCATTAGCCTCCTTTAGCTTAGCGGTGGTGACGTGAAGTCATGTGACCGTGCTGTAGTTCCTTTATAGCCCAACATTAGCCGCCTTTAGCTTAGCGGTGGTGACGTGAAGTCATGTGACCGTGCTGTAGTTCCTTTATAGCCCAACATTAGCCGCCTTTAGCTTAGCGGTGGTGACGTGAAGTCATGTGACCGTGCTGTAGTTCCTTTATAGCCCAACATTAGCCGCCTTTAGCTTAGCGGTGGTGACGTGAAGTCATGTGACTGTGCTGTACTTTGTTTATGTTCCTTACCTTCTGTATTTATACTAATACTATTATACAAGTGGTGTTGAGACGTGGATATTATCCTGCAGAACAAAACCAAAAAAAAGTACCATAAACAAAAATCTTATTTCCTACAATATTTCCGAAATCCAATTATAATAAACTTTTTGTGGAAGCAGCCTCAAGTCATCACTGCACCACTCTATCAGAACGTATAGAAAATAGATGTGTGTGTGCCTGCTGCTGCCAGCATACGGTTTTTATATATAAAAAAGAAATCTATTTCTGTTTGTATCTGCAGCAGCTACTCTCTTTCCTCCCTACTGCTAAACTCAATCTCCACACACACACACACACACACACACACACACACACACACACACACACACACACACACACACACACACACACACACACACACACACACACACACACACACACACACACACACACACACACACACAGCCAGATGTTTGTGTTGTTGTGTTTGCTCTATGTTTGGCTGTGTCTGCAAAGTTGTAAACTACTTCTTGATTCTAAAAATGTAACGATAACAAATGAACATACAGCTGTGTTTATCAACAACAACAGATTATAGGTCAGTTACACTCTGTATCTGTAGGACGAGTAATGCTGAATCTGACAATATCTGTCTTTAAAGTCAATGCTAAGGCTGTACAATTAATCAAAGTTCTATTGAAATATGGACTAGTCGTGCATTATCAAAATAGCAGTAAGAGAATCTTTTTTAAAGGATAAATATGTGACAATATTGTGGAGCTGCAGTTCTGAGCCACAGCATTCATTAAAAGGGATTTTTACGGTAAAGATGATGTTAAAAAAATCAAACGATGGTGATTTTAATATATATTTGTCAATGGTAATGTTTTAAAATTGATCACTCCCTCCTTGCAAATGATATTGCAATATTAGTAAACGTTTTTTGTTTAATTTCATGCAGCCCTTTTTGATGTACTTTAAGACGAAACCGCAGCACATATTGACTACTTTGATAATCATGTCGTCTAATAGCTGTACAAAGCGACTGGAAATAAAGGAAAAAGTGACAAAAATTATTCTCTTTCTTCCACATCTCTCTCAATCCTCTTTGTCTGAGAGCTGTGTTGCTCCATGGGGAAATATGAAACACAACAACAGCTTGCAAACAATACATTTGTCAATTTCAGAAAATCAAACTATGTGAACTCCACAGTGTTGTGAGTGCCTGCTGTAATGCTCTGACCTGTGAGCTTGTTCATTTTAAGCCTCAAGCTTTGGAGGGCGCTCAATGTGTGCGCCTGCAACCCTGGCAATGAGAAGCCAAGTGCATTCTGGTCTTACAATACAGCTTTATTTATGAAGTACTTTAAAACCTCCAGACCAAAGTGCTATACAGTCCAATAAACAAGAATTTTAAGATAAAGTCAGAATTTTGAGATTTTGAGAAAAAGTCAGAATTTTGAAAAAAAGTCAGACTGTTGAGATTTTCAGAAAAAAACAAACATTTTGAGAGAAACTCAGTATTTTGTAGGTGACAGGAGGATGATTACCTAAGAACCGGTATTCCTCCATCTTGTGACTGTGTAACTCCCTCTCTTGGATATCAGCATGTGAAGGACACTGTCAGGAACTAGTTGATGCTCTGTATGTGAGGACTACTTCCATTCTGGAGAGGATCACAGACACATGGATCCTGAGATTCAAGCTCAAGCCGGGGACCAGTGATATTTTTCTAACAGTTTTTTTGTCTGTGTTTTAAAGGGGTCCCTTCAGCGTGGTGCGGAGATGCATCAACAGAGAGACGGGGCAGCAGTTCGCGGTCAAGATCGTGGACGTGGCCCAGTTCACCTCCAGCCCCGGACTCAGCACCGAGGGTAAGAGAGCTGTTGTTATTCATGAAGATAACTGAAGATATCATATATATCTTAACCTACAAGTCTCAAGCAAGTCCCAAGTTACTGTGGTGAGAGTCAAGCAAGTCCCAAGTTACTGTGGTGAGTCGAGCAAGTCCCAAGTTACTGTGGTGAGAGTCAAGCAAGTCCCAAGTTACTGTGGTGAGAGTCAAGCAAGTCCCAAGTTACTGTGGTGAGAGTCAAGCAAGTCCCAAGTTACTGTGGTGAGAGTCAAGCAAGTCCCAAGTTACTGTGGTGAGAGTCGAGCAAGTCCCAAGTTACTGTGGTGAGTCGAGCAAGTCCCAAGTTACTGTGGTGAGAGTCGAGCAAGTCCCAAGTTACTGTGGTGAGAGTCGAGCAAGTCCCAAGTTACTGTGGTGAGAGTCAAGCAAGTCCCAAGTTACTGTGGTGAGAGTCCAGCAAGTCCCAAGTTACTGTGGTGAGAGTCAAGCAAGTCCCAAGTTACTGTGGTGAGAGTCAGGCAAGTCCCAAGTTACTGTGGTGAGAGTCAAGCAAGTCCCAAGTTACTGTGGTGAGAGTCAAGCAAGTCCCAAGTTACTGTGGTGAGAGTCAAGCAAGTCCCAAGTTACTGTGGTGAGAGTCAAGCAAGTCCCAAGTTACTGTGGTGAGAGTCAAGCAAGTCCCAAGTTACTGTGGTGAGAGTCAAGCAAGTCACAAGTTACTGTGGTGAGAGTCAAGCAAGTCCCAAGTTACTGTGGTGAGAGTCCAGCAAGTCCCAAGTTACTGTGGTGAGAGTCAAGCAAGTCACAAGTTACTGTGGTGAGAGTCAAGCAAGTCCCAAGTTACTGTGGTGAGAGTCAAGCAAGTCCCAAGTTACTGTGGTGAGAGTCAAGCAAGTCCCAAGTTACTGTGGTGAGAGTCAAGCAAGTCCCAAGTTACTGTGGTGAGAGTCAAGCAAGTCCCAAGTTACTGTGGTGAGAGTCAAGGAAGTCCCAAGTTACTGTGGTGAGAGTCAAGCAAGTCCCAAGTTACTGTGGTGAGAGTCAAGCAAGTCCCAAGTTACTGTGGTGAGAGTCAAGCAAGTCCCAAGTTACTGTGGTGAGAGTCAAGCAAGTCCCAAGTTACTGTGGTGAGAGTCAAGCAAGTCCCAAGTTACTGTGGTGAGAGTCAAGCAAGTCCCAAGTTACTGTGGTGAGAGTCAAGCAAGTCCCAAGTTACTGTGGTGAGAGTCAAGCAAGTCCCAAGTTACTGTGGTGAGAGTCAAGCAAGTCCCAAGTTACTGTGGTGAGAGTCGAGCAAGTCCCAAGTTACTGTGGTGAGAGTCGAGCAAGTCCCAAGTTACTGTGGTGAGAGTCGAGCAAGTCCCAAGTTACTGTGGTGAGAGTCGAGCAAGTCCCAAGTTACTGTGGTGAGAGTCGAGCAAGTCCCAAGTTACTGTGGTGAGAGTCAAACAAGTCCCAAGTTACTGTGGTGAGAGTCGAGCAAGTCCCAAGTTACTGTGGTGAGAGTCAAGCAAGTCCCAAGTTACTGTGGTGAGAGTCAAACAAGTCCCAAGTTACTGTGGTGAGAGTCCAGCAAGTCCCAAGTTACTGTGGTGAGAGTCCAGCAAGTCACAAGTTACTGTGGTGAGAGTCCAGCAAGTCCCAAGTTACTGTGGTGAGAGTCAAGCAAGTCCCAAGTTACTGTGGTGAGAGTCCAGCAAGTCCCAAGTTACTGTGGTGAGAGTCAAGCAAGTCCCAAGTTACTGTGGTGAGAGTCAAGCAAGTCCCAAGTTACTGTGGTGAGAGTCAAGCAAGTCCGAAGTTACTGTGGTGAGAGTCCAGCAAGTCCCAAGTTACTGTGGTGAGAGTCAAGCAAGTCCCAAGTTACTGTGGTGAGAGTCCAGCAAGTCCCAAGTTACTGTGGTGAGAGTCAAGCAAGTCCCAAGTTACTGTGGTGAGAGTCAAGCAAGTCCCAAGTTACTGTGGTGAGAGTCGAGCAAGTCCCAAGTTACTGTGGTGAGAGTCAAGCAAGTCCCAAGTTACTGTGGTGAGAGTCCAGCAAGTCCCAAGTTACTGTGGTGAGAGTCCAGCAAGTCCCAAGTTACTGTGGTGAGAGTCAAGCAAGTCCCAAGTTACTGTGGTGAGAGTCCAGCAAGTCCCAAGTTACTGTGGTGAGAGTCCAGCAAGTCCCAAGTTACTGTGGTGAGAGTCAAGCAAGTCCCAAGTTACTGTGGTGAGAGTCGAGCAAGTCCCAAGTTACTGTGGTGAGAGTCAAGCAAGTCCCAAGTTACTGTGGTGAGAGTCCAGCAAGTCCCAAGTTACTGTGGTGAGAGTCGAGCAAGTCCCAAGTTACTGTGGTGAGAGTCAAGCAAGTCCGAAGTTACTGTGGTGAGAGTCCAGCAAGTCCCAAGTTACTGTGGTGAGAGTCAAGCAAGTCCCAAGTTACTGTGGTGAGAGTCAAGCAAGTCCCAAGTTACTGTGGTGAGAGTCGAGCAAGTCCCAAGTTACTGTGGTGAGAGTCGAGCAAGTCCCAAGTTACTGTGGTGAGAGTCGAGCAAGTCCCAAGTTACTGTGGTCAGAGTCAAGCAAGTCCCAAGTTACTGTGGTGAGAGTCCAGCAAGTCCCAAGTTACTGTGGTGAGAGTCAAGCAAGTCCCAAGTTACTGTGGTGAGAGTCAAGCAAGTCCCAAGTTACTGTGGTGAGAGTCCAGCAAGTCCCAAGTTACTGTGGTCAGAGTCAAGCAAGTCCCAAGTAGGGTTGCCAGAAACTGACCATGATCAAAATCGATTATTCGGCAGCCCTGGCGAATAATAATCGATTATTCGACCGACATTAGCATATATATATTTATATATATTTTGGTTGAAACTAAGCCAGAAAAAAAAAAAAAAACATAAATAATAAAAAAAAAAAAAAAAAAAAAATCGATTTTTAAAAATAATATTCGATTATGGAGACTGTAACGAATATTCGAATAATCGAATAATCGCTGGCATCCCTAGTCCCAAGTTACTGTGGTGAGAGTCAAGCAAGCAAGTCACAAGCAAAGTCATACGAGATTCTGATGAATAACCCCAATTTCCGCATTTACATCAGTAAAGTAAACGGACAGTGGTTATGAAAAGTCGAGTTTTATTTTCAACATTAACAACAATGTAAAGTCCTTTCGAGTCATCTATCTCGAGCCTAAGTCTGAAGTCATGAATCCCAAGTCAAAGTCAAGTCGAGTCTTTTATCAATGTTAGTCCAGCAAGTGCCAAGTCCAAACATATGCTACTCGAGTCCCCCACCTCTGCTTATTACTCACGCAAATAACTAAAGATATCATATACCAAGTATGAACACTATATATGTCGTAATAACTGTGCGATCTATACCTGGCTGCTATACATGTATCTTCAGAAATGTTACAGGATGGGTATCTTGTAACTTTGTATGCATGCTTCTCAGTCAACACTAAGCTGGCTCTAACAATTCCCCCTCTATGGGACGCATAACGATATTCTGATAGCTTTCCCCACTCTGCTTCACACGAAGAGTTCATGCAGGGAGAGGTCGGATGTGTGTCCTTGTTTGTGTTTGTTTGTCCACGCTGGACTGCTTGTCATTCTCTCTGTTGCTCACACACACACACACACACACGCACACGCACACGCACACGCACACGCACACGCACACACACGCACACGCACACACTTTGGAGTTTCAGTTCAATGGAAGTCTTCTTCTGTTGTCTTTGGGCTGTTTGCTTTGAAGCAGTTCCTTCTGAAGACTTGCAAACGTCACCTTCACAGTACTTGTCCAGGAAAGAAGTATTTCATTTATTCACTGAGCATAACTTTTTATTTATTTAAAGAGGCCCTGTTGTGCTTTTGGGGTTTTCCCTTTCCTGTAGTGTGTTCTATTGGTTTTTGGTGCATGTAAATGGTCTGCAAATCCATGTGTTTAAAGTAGAGACACTACATACTGATATACACCTGAACATCAGCAGGAGAGGACTCTTTAAAGTAGAGACACTACATACTGATATACACCTGAACATCAGCAGGAGAGGACTCTTTAAAGTAGAGACACTACATACTGATATACACCTGAACATCAGCAGGAGAGGACTCTTTAAAGTAGAGACACTACATACTGATATACACCTGAACATCAGCAGGAGAGGACTCTTTAAAGTAGAGACACTACATACTGATATACACCTGAACATCAGCAGGAGAGGACTCTTTAAAGTAGAGACACTACATACTGATATACACCTGAACATCAGCAGGAGAGGACTCTTTAAAGTAGAGACACTACATACTGATCTACACCTGAACATCAGCAGGAGAGGACTCTTTAAAGTAGAGACACTACATACTGATATACACCTGAACATCAGCAGGAGAGGACTCTTTAAAGTAGAGACACTACATACTGATATACACCTGAACATCAGCAGGAGAGAACTCTTTAAAGTAGAGACACTACATACTGATATACACCTGAACATCAGCAGGAGAGGACTCTTTAAAGTAGAGACACTACATACTGATATACACCTGAACATCAGAAGGAGAGGACTCTTTAAAGTAGAGACGCTACATACTGATACACACCTGAACATCAGCAGGAGAGGACTCTTTAAAGTAGATACACTACATACTGATATACACCTGAACATCAGCAGGAGAGGACTCTTTAAAGTAGAGACACTACATACTGATATACACCTGAACATCAGCAGGAGAGGACTCTTTAAAGTAGAGACACTACATACTGATATACACCTGAACATCAGCAGGAGAGGACTCTTTAAAGTAGAGACGCTACATACTGATATACACCTGAACATCAGCAGGAGAGGACTCTTTAAAGTAGAGACGCTACATGCTGATATGATGGGCAGAATGTGTCCTCTTTAATTCCCAGACATGATAATAGTTCTCTCATCTTATCCTACAAAGCAAGCTAAATGTTTTACTGCTCCATTAAATGTCAGAGAAAATCCACTCGAGGTGAATCGCACGCAAAGGCAAAGGGCCGCTCATAAAGAGTTATGAACATGTATCTAATTCTCTATATTAATATCAGGTCTGACATTTGCAAGCTAGCTACCGTGCACACGTGCTGTGAGTTCAAGATAATTAATGTTTCTTCGAGGAGCTTTACCTGCGACATTAATGCTCTCTAATTCTCTGCGGCTGATGGAGAGTTCATAATCCAGCCTGACAGGAAGTCTCCTCGCTCCTTAAGCTTCCTCCAGGCAGACATAAAGAGCTCAGCCGTTCACACAACACACACCTTGTAACACACACCTCGTTGCACTCACGATACGGTCGAGAGAGAATTTAAAAAGTGCCATTTTACGTGGCTTTATCCAGAGTTGTGACACACCTAAAAACTCCAACAGTGAGAGTGCACACATCTGCCAAAGCATTTGACTTCATTACATATTTAAAATGTTACAGCTTAATTTGAAGGGGTAGATACGGAGCTTAATGAGAACAACAATGAGAGAGCAGGGTGGATTATTTTAATGACCTCCCACAGAGACGTTTTGTACTCGCCTGGGTTCCTTTATCTGGATATCATCTCAATATATCGGTGCAGCGATGACTCGTTTCTTGAGGCCGAACCTGAAGGCAACATTACCCAAAGCTAAAGGTGGCTAATGTTTACCGTTAAGCTTACAAACAAAAATATGTTAAAAAACCCATTGACAAAACCACATCGTATACTGTTACATTTCCAATAGAGCTGATGAGATGTACTACTTTCAATTCAATGTTTCCTCTTACGAAACTGTATCTCCGCTTCCGTAAAGAAACTAGATGAAAAGCCGGTTTGACGGATCACTGCTAACTCCTAAAGGACGTGTTTTTTTTATTTGAACACGTCTAACCTGGCACCAGGACCATTTCTCTTCATCTACTGTTGGTTCACACACAGCAAGTGTGTGTGCGCTCATAAGGTCACGTGGTCAGCCATCCCCATTAATATCCATTCAACCGCCTTCCTGCTGGAATCCATCAAGCCTCACACCCCCTCCTCACACCAGCTCCTGTTGTTCATTTGGTTTTATTTCCCCTCTTTCTTGTTGCCTATCAAAGGCAGCAGAGCGGTTACAGTTGAGACAAACACACACACACACACACACACACACACACACACACACACACACACACACCACACACACACACACACACACACACACACACACACACACACACACACACACACACACACACACACACACACACACACACCACACCACACACACACACACACACACACACACACACACACACATCATCCTTCTTCCTGCAGTCATTAAAGCTGTATCTGTGTGTGTTTGGTTTTGCTGTTAGATTAGATTGTTGTGACATCGTGTGCTAACAGACTGCTAATGCAATGTCAGGTCTGTCACATGAAGCAGCTTAAAACTAATTTCACGTCATGTCAGAAAATGCTGATTTTGTATCCTCGCGAATATGGAGATTTCCTACTTTTCAGTTTTCTGTAATTGTAGAGTGAATATATGGGTTTTGTACTGAAGTAACAAGAGTTCTATTTCGTCCCTTCTGAGGCGGTGCTTTAAGCACTGGATATGTCCATCGCGCGCATGCGCAGCTCGAGTACCAATAACAACAAAGTCAACCTGTGACTGTGACAGATCCTCTGACGACACCGGCTATATTCAGCCGGTGTCGTCAGAGGATCTGTTCCTTTCATCTTCTCGCTGCGCGAGAGTACCGTGGCTACATTTTTGTAGCCTACAGCGTCAGGTTTGAACGTTTGATCTGAGGCATTGCTCTGCAAGCAGCTGGCCGCGTGCAGCTTCGCGACTGACAGTCGGAGCTACGGGTCGTTAACGCGTCCTCCAGGAGCTGTGGCCGGCTGTGCAGAGCCTCGACGGACAGGTTTGTGTCAGCTTGTTGCTGGTGATGGCTGTGTCCCCGCACCCTCTCCCAGCCAAGTTTGTCCTGATTGCCGTCTTATTTTTTTGTGGCTTAGGACTTTCTGGTGACGACAGTGTTCCCGCTTCCTCTCCCATAAAGTTGCCCTTATGCTCTTTTGAAAGTTCTGCTTGTGGCGTTGTGCCCGAGCTATCATTAGCGTTTGAGTCCCAGCTTTGGATGCGTCCCTCATTCGATTTAGTATGGAAAGCCCAGTGTCATATTTTAAACCCGTTTTTCGTTTAGATGCAGAGAGTAAGGTAAGTACTTTCTATTTCTTAGAAGCTATTATCTGGTCTTAACATTTGTGTTCTGACTTGGTCGCTTGATTGTTAGCAGCAGCCGCTTGGCTAACACCTTGCTGTTAAGCTTAATTATTAACTCAGCCGGTGAGGGCAGTGCTCCCGCTCCCGGTAACATAGGGTTTGATTGCAGTAGCGCTAGATCGTTGTATTTACTGCTCCTAGTACTAGACTCCTAGCACTAGGATGATATGCAGAGAACATCTTCACTGCGGGTGCTGTGTGCTCTGCATGTGTGGCCATTAAGGAGGATTTCATCCTCCCAATATTATATTATCTAGTGGGCAGCCGTTTGGCTGACACTTTTAGGCACCGGCCACAGTTACTACTGTAACTAAGGTTCTAAGCCGTAAGTACTGGCCACAGTTACTACTGTAACTACGGTTAGATGCCGTGTGAGCACTGGCCATGGTTACTGATGTAACTACGGCTCTGTGCTAGATATCTGGTCTTAAACATGTGTGTTATTTGACTTGATCTCGCTTGATCGTTAGCAGCAGCCGCTCGGCTAACGTCTTGCGTGTACTGTTAAGCTTCTTTATTTTACCCAGCTAGGTGAAGGCAGTGCTAGCGCTCCCTCTGCCGGAAATGCGGATGTAGCTACATCCCTTTTTCTGTTCGGGCGAGTAGTAGCACCGCTCTACTCTTCCGTTCAGCAGGTAGCTGGTGAAGGCTGTGTTCCCGCACCCGCTCCAGTTACGCTGCCTCTGGCGTTAGTCTCTAACTCAACCAGTGAAGGTAGTGTTCTTGCCCCCGCTCCTGGTAGACGCTGAACTGCCGTGTTTATTAATACAGCCAGGTGAAGGCAGTGCTCTCGCTCCCGCTCCCTCTGCCGGGTAACGTGGGTGTAATTACATCCCTCTTTCTGTAGGGCGAGTAGCAGCAATGCTCTACTCTTTCCATTAAGCAGGTAGCTGGTGAAGGCTATGTTCCCGCACCCGCTCCCGGCTACGCTGCATCTGGCTCCCTACAGAATGGCTCATTCATGTAGCGCCTGCATGGCTCCTCTTGAGACCGAGGACGGCCACGACCGCTGCCCCTCCTGCCTCGGCCGCTTCTGGCGGTCAGTGGGGACGAAATCCGAGCATCTGAGGGAGGTTCTCACGGTAAACGCCTGCATGAGCTGTAGCTGCATGCACCTCAGTGGCTAGAATCACTGAGGTGGAACGTCTGGCAGCAGCCAACAGACACCTCTCCTTGTCACATCCTCCTCCAGATCAATTCGGCCGTTCCTGGCGACTTGAGGGAGCGATGGCTATGTGTGCTCCCCCCAATAGAAGGACTAGAAACAGGCTGTCCTCTAACGTGGATCGGCTAGCTGCCGATAGGGGCATGATGAAGTCGCCTCTTGCCCTTCCAGCCTGGGCCCGGTGTAGGGGCTGCTAGAGGGCCGCCTGTCCCCCCACCCCCTTCGGTTGACGCCCCTTTTTCGGTTGGCGCACTCCTTCGGCTGACGCCCCTTCTTCGGTTGGCGCCCCTCCTTCGGCTGACGCCCCTTCTTCGGTTGGCGCACCTCTGTATGAGGACGCCTTGTCGCTGGTACAGACTCGTCGCCAGGTTTGGCTGGCCCAGTCACCACTAACGGAGGCATGTAGGAGAGTCCTCCTTAGCGTACCAGTAGCGCAGGGGAG
>NW_027263234.1:77831-90331 GCF_902827115.2 Pseudochaenichthys georgianus
TCCTGCGGTGTTTCATGAGAGCAACTCTTAATGCATTCTTAATGTTCTCCTCGGTTAATAATGAAAGCTACATGAAGCCCTCAGGTAGACCAGGTGAGCTTCTGCACAGTAGGGATGGGGCTTGTCATGTTTTACGACCCCTGAACAGGACGATGGTGAAAGCTGACAGTGTTGGTTTTCTAAATCGACAATAGTTTGCAGTTTCTTTATTTGTAGACGGTTGTCTGTGAGTTCTTTGTTGCTGCCTGCACCGTGGGGGGTCAACAGGAGGGGGCCTCTTATTATACGCCCTCCTGGTGAAGCTCTTAGCTGCAGGTGGAGATGATGCTTTTGCATTTCCCAAACAGCTGGTTCCTTTAGTCTGAATGTGTGTTGGTGCGTGATCATTATTCTTTAGAGTCATTGCGCGCCTATTGGTTGGAACACGATCCGTGTATCCATCACTTCCTGGTCTTCTCTAAAGAAGAGGGACCAATGGAAACGTTGTCATGTTGCCGTGGAAACATTCATTAGCTAACAATGACATTATTGTTCTATTGATATAAAGGGAGGTCAGGTACTCTTTAAAGCAGCTGCTAGCTATGGGTACTTTCTACTGAGGTACACTTCAAAGCCTCTTTACTTTTACTTGAGTAAAGGATGTGTGTACTTCTACTTGTACTTCTACTTGAGTAAAGGATGTGTGTACTTCTACTTGAGTAAAGGATGTGTGTACTTATACTTGAGTAAAGGATGTGTGTACTTCAACTTGAGTAAAGAATGTGTGTACTTCTACTTGAGTAAAGGATGTGTGTACTTCTCCTCGAGTAAAGGCTGTGTGTACTTCTACTCGAGTAAAAGATGTGTGTACTTCTACTTGAGGAAAGGATGTGTGTACTTCTAATTGAGTAAAGGATGTGTGTACTTCTAATTGAGTAAAGGATGTGTGTACTTCTACTTGAGTAAAGGATGTGTGTACTTCTTCTTGAGTAAGGGCTGTGTGTACTTCTACTTGAGTAAAGGCTGTGTGTACTTCTACTCGAGTAAAGGATGTGTGTACTTCTCCTCGAGTAAAGGCTGTGTGTACTTCTACTCGAGTAAAAGATGTGTGTACTTCTACTTGAGTAAAGGATGTGTGTACTTCTACTTGAGTAAAGGATGTGTGTACTTCTACTCGAGTAAAGGATGTGTGTACTTCTACTTGAGTAAAGGCTATGTGTACTTCTACTTGAGTAAAGGATGTGTGTACTTCTACTTGAGTAAAGGCTGTGTGTACTTCTACTTGAGTAAAGGCTGTGTGTACTTCTACTTGAGTAAAGGATGTGTGTACTTCTACTTGAGTAAAGGATGTGTGTACTTCTACTTGAGTAAAGGATGTGTGTACTTCTACTCGAGTAAAGGATGTGTGTACTTCTACTTGAGTAAAGGCTGTGTGCTTCTACTTGAGTAAAGGCTGTGTGTACTTCTACTTGAGTAAAGGATGTGTGTACTTCTACTTGTACTTCTACTTGAGTAAAGGATGTGTGTACTTCTACTTGAGTAAAGGATGTGTGTACTTCTACTTGAGTAAAGAATGTGTGTACTTCTACTTGAGTAAAGGATGTGTGTACTTCTCCTCGAGTAAAGGCTGTGTGTACTTCTACTCGAGTAAAGATGTGTGTACTTCTACTTGAGGAAAGGATGTGTGTACTTCTAATTGAGTAAAGGATGTGTGTAATTCTAATTGAGTAAAGGATGTGTGTACTTCTACTTGAGTAAAGGATGTGTGTACTTCTTCTTGAGTAAGGGCTGTGTGTACTTCTACTTGAGTAAAGGCTGTGTGTACTTCTACTCGAGTAAAGGATGTGTGTACTTCTCCTCGAGTAAAGGCTGTGTGCTTCTACTTGAGTAAAGGCTGTGTGTACTTCTACTTGAGTAAAGGATGTGTGTACTTCTACTTGTACTTCTACTTGAGTAAAGGATGTGTGTACTTCTACTTGAGTAAAGGATGTGTGTACTTATACTTGAGTAAAGGATGTGTGTACTTCAACTTGAGTAAAGAATGTGTGTACTTCTACTTGAGTAAAGGATGTGTGTACTTCTCCTCGAGTAAAGGCTGTGTGTACTTCTACTCGAGTAAAAGATGTGTGTACTTCTACTTGAGGAAAGGATGTGTGTACTTCTAATTGAGTAAAGGATGTGTGTACTTCTAATTGAGTAAAGGATGTGTGTACTTCTACTTGAGTAAAGGATGTGTGTACTTCTTCTTGAGTAAGGGCTGTGTGTACTTCTACTTGAGTAAAGGCTGTGTGTACTTCTACTCGAGTAAAGGATGTGTGTACTTCTCCTCGAGTAAAGGCTGTGTGTACTTCTACTCGAGTAAAAGATGTGTGTACTTCTACTTGAGTAAAGGATGTGTGTACTTCTACTTGAGTAAAGGATGTGTGTGCTTCTACTCGAGTAAAGGATGTGTGTACTTCTACTTGAGTAAAGGCTATGTGTACTTCTACTTGAGTAAAGGATGTGTGTACTTCTACTTGAGTAAAGACTGTGTGTACTTCTACTTGAGTAAAGGCTGTGTGTACTTCTACTTGAGTAAAGGATGTGTGTACTTCTACTTGAGTAAAGGATGTGTGTACTTCTACTCGAGTAAAGGATGTGTGTACTTCTACTCGAGTAAAGGATGTGTGTACTTCTACTTGAGTAAAGACTGTGTGTACTTCTACTTGAGTAAAGACTGTGTACGTCTACTCGAGTAAAGGATGTGGGTACTCTTTATGCCACGTATCCTCATGTCTCTCTCTCTGTTCCAGATCTGAAGAGGGAGGCCAGTATCTGCCACATGCTGAAGCATCCTCACATCGTGGAGCTGCTGGAGACCTACAGCTCCGATGGGATGCTCTACATGGTGTTCGAATAGTAAGTCTCCATCGGGCAAGTCACATACAAGTCACATTAAAACCGCTTACACAAGTTTACGTTCCGTTTATCGTGCCGGTCGACATGGGAGGAATTCTAAAATGTCTGTGTGGGCTTCTAGCAATAGAGCAAGTTGTGCTTTTGGGGAACATCTGCTAACCGTCCGGCAAATTGAAATATATCCAGTCTTTTAACAGATGTTTCCAGTTCAAGTCCGGCTGTACTAAACACCGGTTAGCCCCTACTGAAGAAGAGGGTGTGTAAAGAGGAGGGATGATGAAGAGCAGTGATGATGAAGAGGAGGTAGACAGTGGAAATGAGAAAGCTTGATAGCTGAGGGTGAGGATGAGGAAGGGGTTAGAACAAGCAGCTCATGAAGGAGGAAGATGAGATTAAGATTCCTCACTTCTACCTCCAGTGTTTCGCCTCCTCTTCCTCCTCTTCCTCTTCGTATCTTCATCTCTGCTCCTCATGCAGAACTAATTCCTCCGTCGGTGAATTCTCTTATCGCCGAAACGGTTTCATCTGGCGGCTCAGAGAGAGGGAGGAAAACTCTCCGTGAAATACAAGAGCGCTCCGTTTAAAAGGGATTGTCGTCACCGTCCTGGAGCTCAGCTGTACAGTGTGTGTTTTACACACACACACACACACACACACACACACACACACACACACACACACACACACACACACACACACACACACACACACACACACACACACACACACACACACACACACACACACACACGAGGCAGTGCAGGTGGATTTTAGAGCTTTGAGAGCAAACTAGATAACTGAGGAAACAAAGTGGATTAATGTGGACGATTATCTTAGATTTATTTGTGTGTGTGTGTGTGTGTGTGTGTGCGCGTGCACATTTTGCACACACTTAATTATATCCTATTTGATGTTATGGTACGTATTTTATTGCATATTTTGACTTTAACGACTGTTGATTTAACCATTTTTATTTGTATTTTATTTTTGATTATGAAATTGAGCAATTGTCTTTAAACCCAAATGCCCTTCATTCTGATTCTCCTGATTCATTACAACATGCTTCAAATAACTCATATGAAGCCTCGTGTCGTTTCACAAGTCTGTGTCACTCTAATTACCCAGTGACTAACATGCATTGTAGGCGTTTTTATATATACAGACATCACTAAAGACTAACAGGTGTATTTTAAAGTAGGGCAACACGATGAGCGCCCTCTAGTGGAGAGACTACAGGACGTCTTTAGTTAATTATGAGCCTCTCCATCCGGGTGTATTTTACTAAAGAAACCAAGAGATTATATTCATAGAAAGTCAACACTAACTTCTCAAGTTTGTTTACAAGTGGTGCAAAAGGCCTGTCCTCCTGACCTGTCCTCCTGACCTGTCCTCCTGACCTGTCCTCCTGACCTGTCCTCCTGACCTGTCCTCCTGACCTTTCCTCCTGACCTGTCCTCCTGACCTTTCCTCCTGACCTGTCCTCCTGACCTTTCCTCCTGACCTGTCCTCCTGACCTGTCCTCCTGACCTGTCCTCCTGACCTTTCCTCCTGACCTGTCCTCCTGACCTGTCCTCCTGACCTGTCCTCCTGACCTGTCCTCCTGACCTTTCCTCCTGACCTTTCATCATGACCTTTCCTCATGACCTTTCCTCCTGACCTTTCCTCCTGACCTGTCCTCCTGACCTTTCCTCCTGACCTTTCCTCCTGACCTGTCCTCCTGACCTTTCCTCCTGACCTGTCCTCCTGACCTTTCCTCCTGACCTTTCCTCCTGACCTGTCCTCCTGACCTTTCCTCCTGACCTTTCCTCCTGACCTGTCCTCCTGACCTGTCCTCCTGACCTTTCCTCCTGACCTTTCCTCTTGACCTTTCCTCATGACCTTTCATCATGACCTTTCCTCATGACCTTTCCTCCTGTCCTGTCCTCCTGACCTTTCCTCCTGACCTTTCCTCCTGTCCTGTCCTCCTGACCTTTCCTCCTGACCTTTCCTCCTGTCCTGTCCTCCTGACCTTTCCTCCTGACCTTTCCTCCTGTCCTGTCCTCCTGACCTTTCCTCTTGACCTGTCCTCCTGACCTGTCCTCCTGACCTTTCCTCCTGTCCTGTCCTCTTGACCTGTCCTCCTGACCTTTCCTCCTGTCCTCCTGACCTGTCCTCCTGACCTCCTGACCTGTCCTCCTGACCTTTCCTCCTGTCCTCCTGACCTGTCCTCCTGACCTGTCCTCCTGACCTGTCCTCCTGACCTTTCCTCACTCTGATCCTCTCTCTCTTCAGTATGGACGGAGCAGATCTGTGTTTTGAGATCGTGAAGAGAGCAGACGCTGGCTTCGTCTACAGTGAAGCCGTGGCCAGGTGAGCGCTCACACCTCACATGTACTGTCCTTCTGATGTCGGTGTTTGCCCCCGTTCTTATATCGGCCGTAATAACCCACTGCACTGCGGATAGTCGTCGGCAGTATCCCGGAGTCTCTGCTCAAAAGCTAGCGGTGCAGCAACAGTGTTTTTAAAGCTCCTCTCAAAAATCCATGTCAGCTGAAGTGTACTTTACTACGGATACACGTGCCCTGCGTCGGACAGCGGCTACCTGTCAAAGCCACCAGACTCTACTCACAGAACAGTCCCTGTGCAGACCACGGGAGGTGCTGCAAGAGGTCGGCTCGTTTGTGTTACCATGAGGTTTACAATCCAGTTGAGCATTCACTGAACACGCACAATATCACAGACTGACCAACAGAGGCGGCGGCAAACCAACACCGTCCGTGTCCTGTGAGGTGACTGGTTTTATGAATGGAGTCTGGTGTCTTCCAAGAGAGCTTGAACACAGCTGTCAGAAACATAACGTGTGTACTGTTCTCACCGCAAGAGGGGACACTATACTGACCATGCGCTTACATTGATATTATGTCGGTGGCTAATGGATGCTTTTTAAGATCCTCCACACTCACAATATCCCTCTAGAGCACGGGGTCAGACTCAAACACACAGCGGGCCAACATTAAAAAAGGGTGCTAGTGGAGGGCCGGACTGGTTCAATGCTTACTGCAGAACTTATTGAAATGAACTTATTGCACATATTAAAGCTGGAACTCACAAAGCTTCAATTATTGCCTATAAAAGCAACATTAAATAATCAGCTGCTTTCATTTCTCACGGCTCTATCTGCAGCTTCTCCAGAGTCACTTCTTATGAGTACATTTCCCCACAGGCCAACAACAGCTTCAATAAAACTATTCCCCTCAGAGAGAAACCAAACATGCCCTGCTGTCCTGAGAGAAAGTGCAGAAGGAAGCATCCATTAACTCAGTGTGCTGCTCTGGGATGCTAGCTCAGACACTTGGCGTCTCATCAGGGAGCAAGGTCATCAATGTTTGGGCTCTGAGCGGAGGAGACCCTCAGGATGGAGGGAAGGTGCAATATACCGGCGGGCCAGATCTAATAGGAATTAGAAATTATCCTGCGGGCCGAAATTAAATCCACCACGGGCCTGATTTGGCCCCCGGGCCTCGAGTTTGACACATGTGCTGTAAATGTTACCACTATGATATAATAATAACAACTGTATAACGTCTCTCCTTTAGTCACTACATGAGGCAGATCCTCGAGGCGCTGCGTTACTGCCACGACAACAACGTCATCCACAGAGACGTCAAGGTACTTATACATGTGACACTTTACAGCACCCTCAGTGTTGCAGCTGCAAAGGGAAGGGTGCTGCTGAGGAGACTCCATCTGTGCACTGAACAAAGATGTCTTTTGGAGTGTGTCGGGCTTGTTTTGGGAACTGAAGGGTCGCCGGTGCGAGGTCCCACAGCAGCAGCAGAGAGGTAGACGTGCAGTGCTCGCCTCCTGCAGAGGCGTGTATCCAGCATGCTTCTGGACACACTCCCCTCTCTCCGGCAGACACAGGAGCTGTCGTACCCTTTCGCTTTAAGTCAGCCTCTTTGGACGCACGGTTATACATATTCATTATTTTAAAGCTCCCCAAAGCGTGAGGTGCTTGGTTTGTGCAGCAGTCCCTGTACATATTCAAAGGCGTACTGGTTTCTGGACAGGAAGGTATGAGATATAAAAACACACTGTCATCTTTAACCGTTTTAAACGTCTCTTATTTTGCGCAGTTTACTAACGGTGCCTAATGTGGAGGAGGACGGTTTGGAGTGGTCCGTATTGGATTAATAAAGTGTCTGCTTCTTCTCCAAATGCAAGCAGACATGCAAACACAATAGTAGTGCAGCTTACACACATGGATTTACAATATATATATATATGAAAGTACACAAAGGCTTCTCACTAGTCCAGATGTCAGTGTTCTGGCGGCTGCCCTGTCGTATGGTTTGCCCAGGTAGACATCCAGATGTGAGAGGTGTTGCATCTGGATTTCCCCTCTCCCTGACATTTGATTTTTTGCAGACGTAAAACATGCATTTGCTGCAACATCAGTGTGTCCGTTGTGTGAGTGCACGTTGTGTGTCAGTTGTGTGTTTGTGTGTGCTGCTATTGTTTCTACATTGTGTATCAGAGGCAGGAGAAACAAAGTGAGCCAGGGCTTTGCTTTCAGAGCGACACACACACACACACACACACACACACACACACACACACACACTTCTCCCCAGTGCAATGCTCTGTATGTGATATGCAGCACTTCCCTTGTTTCACTCTGAGTCCAGTTTCTATCTTTGTCCTCAGCTTTGTGGTTTTAGTTGTCGCTGGTTACACATTTTAATCTGTCTTCACTCCCACAATGCACCCTGCTGACTCACTGGCTCAGGATCTGTGTGTGTGTGTGTGTGTGTGTGTGTGTGTGTGTGTGTGTGTGTGTGTGTGTGTGTGTGTGTGTGTGTGTGTGTGTGTGTGTGTGTGTGTGTGTGTGTGTGTGTGTGTGTGTGTGTGTGTGTGTGTGTGTGTGTGTGTGTGTGTGTGTGTGTGTGTGTGTGTGTGTGTGTGTGTGTGTGTGTGTGTGTGTGTGTGTGTGTGTGTGTGTGTGTGGTGTGTGTGTGTGTGTGTGTGTGTGTGTGTGTGTGTGTGTGTGTGTGTGTGTGTGTGTGTGTGTGTGTGTGTGTGTGTGTGTGTGTGTGTGTGTGTGTGTGTGTGTGTGTGTGTGTGTGTGTGTGTGTGTGGGTCAGACTGTGCAGAAGTTCAGCCACTCAGATGTTCCACGTCCTCCGCGTTACTGTAGAACTTTTTGATTAAAGGTCCGCCTGTGAATGTTATACAAGGTCCCTGGTCCGGATCCATGCCAGTAAAGCCCCCCCCCCCCCCCCCCATGCATTTTGAGGGGGTTTCCCGACACGTCGTTGAGTCGATTAAAGGCTGTGTCATGTTGTCGCTGCTGTGGACCTTCTTAATCTGCCTCCTTTGAGGACCCTTCTGGTCCGAGCACTTGCCTGTCAGCAAACACGTTCCTTCTCACAACGCGCCAGGCACAAGAAAATATACATTGATTTACATCAGAACGTTTTAATTGTTTTAATTTGTATTCGTTATAATGGGACACGGGGTTCGGTCCGGAGTTTGAGAGGCCCTGCTGTGGATGTGCTGATATGTTAAAACACATACATGAGGTCATCGATTAGTGCGTTGGATCCTAAACATCGTCGACTTCCAGCTTCTCCGTTGTGAGGATTTGCTGCCTTTCCTTTTTTTAATTCCTTATAAGTGTGTTTTTTAGTTAAAGAGTGTTCGTAGTACAATCAAAACGATGTGGAGATGTAAGCTTGGGTTTCAGGGGAACGACATGTATCACTTTTTAAGACGGTTTTCATAGCTATGTGACGACCGACTAATTGATAATACATGCTATAACTGTTCGTTGAAGTCTACGGATGTCCCAGAAACCACGTTGGGTGCCATGTTGAGGCCGATACTTGGAAAACTGATAGCCGGTGTGTTAGCAGGCGAAACTCACGACTGACGCACACGTTTTTTCCACTTAAATGTAACGAGTATAAAATCGGTGTTGAAATCCAATTAACGTTAGCTGTTAGCTGTAAGCCGCTATCTCCAGGTTGTTTTCTATTGGCTGCTGCGGGTAGGTGGTTCGTTAGAGTTACTAGTGTGCGTTAAAGCTCTTATCAGTAAACAAAACTAACATGTGTTGAAGGTAAGCCTTATTGTGAAGTGTTCAACAGTGAAGTCATCGAGATGTTTTCACTTGGAGAGAGAATACTGACGTGTACCTTTCCGACGAGTCGTTCACTTATAGTTTGGTAACTAGATCTGTGGTTCTGGTTCAGATCGAAGTGTAGTGTTGGTGAACATGCAGTAAACAGTCGATATACACACAGTATATTTCATTTTACACAAAAGCAGCTTTGTCATTGGTCCACTTCTGTATCAGCATCCCACAGCGACTGTCTGTAGGTTATCTGATGACCTTTAATGACACACACACACACACACACACACACACACACACACACACACACACACACACACACACACACACACACACACACACACACACACACACACGTCCTTGTTGAATATGGATCAGCTCGAGTGCCGCATCGCTCGTGCATGAAAGTCACTGAATTCATTGAAACCCTGATGTTCATAAATCACCGTGACGCCTCAGTATTCGGCTTCTTCACCGCAGACCGCAGCACCGCCATGTTTGTTGCTATATCTCTATCTCTATAGATCTGCGTGTCTTCACCTTCGGACCTCCTGCGGACGCCACTGGAATACTTAGGTTATCTGGCTCTAAGTTTGAAAGATTATAGAGTTGAAGTCACATACTCAGAGGAATATATAAGGGAGGGTTGCCTCTAATTGTGAGTAAGGGGAATAGTGGAGGACTAGCTAACATGCTACATGTCTGTTTAACATCACTGCTGTACCAAAGGATGCTCAGAGATATCCTACTTTCCAGAACAAAGACACCTGGTGGTTAAAACAAGAGACACATACAGCATGTTGATCTGCAGACCCCGGATGCTCACGTCGTGTTGAGCAACCTGAAGAGTCCATAACCACGGCACAAGACTGAGATGCAAAATATAATCAGATGCAACGTTCAGGGAATGTTTAAGGCAAGGCAAGTTTATTTATATAACACTTTTCAATTCAAAGTGCTTTACAAAAAACGAAAGACATTAAGAACATGGCATTTAAATCAGTCATTAGAAAGAAAAGATAATAAAAGTACATGGATAAAAGTTACAGTGCAGTTTAAGATGTGAATAGTTCAATTAAAAGCAGCGGCAAAGAGAAAAGTCTTCAGCCTGGATTTAAGGGAGAAGTTGCCTCTCATAAGTGCGAGAAATGGAGACGAGCTAACATGCTATATGCACATGACCGTTTAACATCATAATGAAACCATGACTTCAGATGCAGAGGTCTGCTACTTCCCACAAACAAAGAACCACGTTGATAGAAACTAGGAACAAAACTAAATTATGCAGTTTCATGAAACAAGTCTGTGTTTCTACCGGCATGCTTTTCAGCTACGCGACCGGTTTGCACTTACTCTGTGTTTTGATTTGCACTTAGGATGAGGATATGTGGCCCAGGTTTGGATGCCAGGGAGTGTCCTTTGCGCCGTGTGTGTGTGCTGCGTCACGCTGTGTAGAAGTGGAAGTCATACTGAAAGTCCGATCTTCAAACCACCGACCTCACGTCGTGTTGAGCAACCCGAAGAGTCCATAACAACGGCACAGGATTTAGATGTCAAACATAATCAGATGCAACGTTCAGGGAAGGGGAGCGTTGCCTCTGATACGTGAGAGAAGTCACCGAATGATGCACAGAGGTCTAGTCCTTTCCAAAACATACACATCAGGGCCCAGGAGTTCAACACTTTGAATCTCAATCAGATCAGATCAGATTTTGAAATCCCATGTTTCGTGATCCAGGATCAGTCGGCCACATGTTGTCCCTGGAGTTCAAAGCCATTCAGGATAGGATCACCCTGATCCAGATTACGACTTTTCAAGATGACTAGCTCCTGAATATCAGTGCTTCCTACCGATCTAGTGGACATGACATATACTACAAGGAAGACGAGAGACCACATTGCAGACATCTATTGTCCGCACTTACTTCTGAAAGGTGATGACAGATGACGGACTTTTTTTTGGTTGAAGATATTTTACTTTAATCTAAATTACATTTGTGATTGATGATCTTTGTTGTGATACTTTTATGAGCATAAACATTTATGTCATCAACATTTGGTTGAAAACAAAATAGGCCACAAACGTGAGCAAAAAATGAAAAGTAAAATGTATTTCCCATGAAGGCTAACAATGGTGTATTATTTCAGTTAACACACTTTGCCATCTAATTTATATTGAAACATATTTTTAAATAAATGGTGCAGTACATGTTGCTTCCACTGGAAACCCACCCCTCTGGTGGGATCAGGATAACCCAGGTCTTTGGGATCAAACTGATCCCAACCCTGTGTTGTCGGTTTGAACCCGTTTTGAAGATTTGATCCAGATTAAAGCTTGGATTGGACTTCCTGATCTGATCGGATATCAAAGTGTGGAACTCCTGGGCCCTGGAGACTAAAACCAGGATAAAACCAGCTAAATATCCATGTTTCCTCTGCACCATGTTCCCCTCCGGCTAACGTTAGCTCAGCACCAACCTGTTCAGACTAACTGTTTAAACCTACGCTTTATTAGGTCGTGGAGCTCAGGTTTGAGGTGTGAATGCCAGCAGTGAGTTTCCTTTGTGGTGTGTGTGCTGCGTCACGCTGTGCAGAAGTGGAAGTCATGCTGAATGTCTGATCTTCAAACCACTGATCCTCCCGTCGCGCTGAGCTCCGTAGAGAGGCATGACTTCAGAGGCACACCGTGAAGTGAACAGAGACACGCCGCACAGCAATCTGCAGGAATGCTAAGGAAGAGATCTGCTGTCAGAAGACTCAGCAGGTTTCTCCTCTGTGACTTCCAGACTTTGGATTCCTAGAACAGTCTCTCTGCGGCAACTCTGGAACTTTTGTACAAACATTCGTGACTTCTGGAGCTATTTCTGCGCTCGAGTGAGAGAGAAACGGTGGTTAGAGTTGTGTTTGAATCTAAATATTGCTCTGTAACTGCGCGGTAAGCTGGCGTCGGTCACAGTGTCGGGTCGTTCCTCTAAAAGACACACACACACACACGTTAGTTCTCTTTATGCCACTGTTTCATACCAAGGACCACTTGGCCAATAACAAAACACTCGCGGACCACCTAACTCCACAAATATAAAAAACACACATCGTTTTTCTAGAACAGATTACAAATCGCCTGAAAATGGTACAAACAAGTGGCCACATGTGTGACGAAGGTGTTGCCCTAGGCCAGGCCCGGACTGGCCATCGGGAGGACCGGGAGGTTTCCCGATGGCCTGGAGGATTTTGTCTCTTTTAATGTATTGTGAACGCAACGCTGCGCAAATGTGGGTCTGACTCTGCCTCACAGAGGGTGACTGGCTGTCTCCATGATGTGGCCTGCCCACATGGCCACTTTCATACAGACCATACACTAATGCCCTCGATTGGCCTCTGTGTGTCATTCAAGCTCAAGCGCGCGCACCGGTTACGTGTATTGTTGTTGTTAGCATCTGGTGCTAGCTGCGCTAACGGATATAAGGAGCTGTTTCAACAACAAGGTGGAGGAGAGTCCTCTGCTGTC